>NC_089534.1:29954313-30046813 GCF_963924715.1 Thunnus thynnus
ATTAAATCAGCACGAAATTTCCATGTGCAATAGAATCACTCCAAATAGCTAACCCCAGCCTTTGTGTCAGGTTAAGTGAGAGATGATTCAACCTTCCTCTTGATGTTCTCCAGCAGGTCATCTTGTCCATGTTTGAAGTAGGGGTGCTGAAACTCCACTGGACCGTCTCTCTCCTGTTTCACAATACCTGTGTCAATATGCATCACTTTACGGAATCCATCTGCACACAGACACACAGACACATTAAATACAGCAACAAACATGTTTCTAAGTGTCATCTGAGAAAATCAGAAGCTCAGAGGATATCATAATGCATTCTGGACACAGCTTCAAACAGTCAGGATCTGAGTTGCTGGTGATGTATGATGTACACTGGTATTCTATTATGGTCTTTTACTTGGTATCACAGTATCACCATAAATTAGTCTCAAAAATTAATCAAAACCTCTGACACAGTGTCAACAATAATTGCAGGTCTTTCGTATCAGATTTATTTACATGGTACAGTCCAAAGCACTGCCCATCTGTAGTGTTAAGACCTTAACTGAAACTAATGCAATCAGTCATTTTTGCAGTCATGACCAGAGTAGACAACATTGGTTAGGGATGGGCAATAATTTAATAAGACTGTTTATCCATTTTCAGTGGAATTAAGAAAAGTTAGGAAACATGATGATATGTACCATAAGACACTAACTAATTAGTTAGTTGTCAGAGATTACGACATACTGTTTATGCCATGATAGCTAAAACTTTAATGTTTCTGGTTGTGTTAGGCCATTTTTGGTATTGTTGCAAATCATTGAACAGGTCTGTTAAATGGCAATATTGGATTTTTTAAAAATTATTTTTGCATCAGTTTGATTAAGAACTTTCATTTGTCAGGTATTTCATTCACTGGATTAGCCAAAACCAGACATTCCTACCTGTTTATTTTATCCAATTAACTGCTTCTCGATTATTTTTTAAACTTAAACCTGCTATAACTGATTTTTTTTGGCCACTTGAGTACTGAACACAACACTGACTTATCATTACATTCAGAGTAACACTATCATTCATTTAGAGTTATGTTTCTGTCCACCTGGTGAACGTAACTCACTGTCTTTTAGCACTGTTTTTGCTCTCTACCAACTCCTGATGGAAATATCTGGCTCTTTAGCTGCTAAATGCTCAACTACGTTCACCAGCTAGTCTACTGTGTCTGTTTGCTGCTGAGCAGGTAGTGTACAATGGCTTTTTTGGAGACTTTTCTCTGAAAATAACTGCCTGCTGGGGCCCAAAACAACGCTATGAGAGCACTGAGAGTGAACCAAAACAGTTAACTTGCAGCCAGACAACTAGACAATGAGCTGAAAATCACTATAAAGCTCCGTAAAGCCAAGGGGAGGTGCAGAGTCACTGATAATTCTCTGTAGATTCATTGCTAAGAGCCACACCTCTCACATTACACACTGTCATTTAATACATCGTTATTATGAAAAATATTGATTAAAGCTGCTTTAACTATATCATGATATATGTTGAGATATAAAATCACATATACCATCATATCCATAGTGCACATTCCTTACTGGAATCACATGCAAGTTCGGTCTTATGTGATGCACAACACTGTGCCATAGTTAATTGATTTGATCATTGGTATATTTACATGTGATTTTGCATGTATTTTCCATACTGTGATATATGTCACTGTTGGAAAGTACAGTATTGCCCAGTCGTTCAAATGGTTGTCATTATTCAGTCACAACAAGATGACTAAAATAATTAATTTATAAATCAATGACCTTAACCTTAACCCCAAACCAGATATTCTGCACTGGACCACTCCACTGTCTCCAGCTTCTTAATACAAAGCAACTCTGTCCACCAGCTGATAAAATGTTTACACAGTGTGTTGTGGATACCATAGCATTTGCACCTTCATCTGCCCACTGAATGAACACTGATCTCTGTCTCTGCTTTTTGGCTTGGTGTAGAGATGTGTCAGTACTAGTACAATCACCTGCCAGGCTATATACCTGTTTGTATTTAAACTAATCCTGATAGTATAGGTTTACTGTGTTTGTGTCACTGCTGATCAGACTAACAAAGCCAGAATCAAACAGCCCTATTCAGCAGACATGCTGGGTCAGTCCAAAACAACTACAAAGCACTGGCTAAAGGCAGAAAGTGTGTGCTCTGATAGTTACTAACACAAAGCAATGAATACAGTCTTACACATATTGAGCTGCCTGATGAAGCTGGCCATGTTGTTGTGCTTGAAGAACTTGGGGAGGATCTCCTTGGCAAAACGCTGCTCATCCAACACCAGGAAGCTGTTGCCCTCCTGGAAACAATCAACACCAGCATGACATACAGAACAGCTCCTCAGAGGGCTAACGTTACTGGATCTATTTTGGTGTGTCATTGAACTCCTAGCCCTAAAACTGTGCACACAGCTTTATAATGACTCAGTGCTCAAAACTGAAATGATATTGAGATGACGCAGGGGCTGGATTTGTCAGTGTTTAGCTTGCCAACCGGTACAAAATGAAGGGAAATAATGATGTTTAGCTTTAGCTGTTTGCTAATCGCTATAACCTATACGCTGAAACGAGTCGGTGGCGTAACGTTGGCAGGCATGGCTGATGAACCATAACTGCTCATTTTTAATTTCGTGGTGTGGCGAGATTCTACACTTGCTACATTAACGCAAGGCTAATCTCATCACCCAATTAGCTGTGTTCTTTGCGTTAGCTTTTCTAACTGCCATGCTAAGTGTGCATAGTTTTAGCGTTAACGTTACCTGGCTCCAGCAAATACATTCATTGGTGTCTGCATCCTCGACCAGTGTCCACAGCTTGGTGAGGAAAGCTGGGACGTTCGAGTTGTGTTTCATCTCGAATATTCAACGACAAATGTACTTTGTCCGAAGATGCGCAATAATAGCTCTGTTTTGTCTCCTGAGTGAGGAGCTAGAGAAGTCTGTCGCTTTGAGGAAAATGCCAATGACTTACAACTTCCGTTTCTATTATAGGGAATCGGATTGGTCAAAAATGAGTTTACGTAAGAGTCCTCACGTGGAGTTCCATGCAAACAAAAAGACAGTTGTGTACGTGTCCCAGATGAACATCCAAAATGACAAAATGAGTCTTAGAAAACAGAAAAAGGACCATTTCACTGCTTTGTCTCCAACCAGAGTCGTACAGAGGAGAGAGTTGCGACAGTGAGTAATGTGACTCATGTAGTTTCGAATAGTTCCAAAAGGCTGACTCAGGTCTATTGTTTTCCATAGACAACGTGAGGATTTACCATCAAAAACTACTTTCAATGACTTGTACAGCGTTATGAACGAATGTTGCGTATAGGGAATGTGAAGTTGAAGTCACACTGTGTTGAATTTTGTTATTTCTTCTTTTGTTGTTTATTGGCGGTTGACAAACAACTTTTGGATGCATTACCGCCACCTTCTGAATTGGAGTGTGGATCAGAACGGTTACTATATTATTACCTTAAATTCTCCTATAAATTTTCTGTGTTTTCTAAAGATCTGAAAATAGCCATGTACCCTACATCATCTGACCTCCTCTGTAGCATTTCTCTAATATCTAGTTTTGATATCTAGGACAGTATAAAAATACATGCTCCACCGTTTCCTGTAGTCCACAATGCACATCTACCCGAAGCATGCTTATTCAATATGTTTAATGTACTGTGTGTGACCAAACCTCATCCTTGATATACTGTCCTCCTCCTTTCTATTGCTTCCTCTCATTTGTCCTACTTTTCTTTGAATGACATAGTAGTATCTTGTTGCTCCTTTTGCGTATTCTCTGGCCAGCTCATTTCATACCAATATGTGCAGGAATCCACATGAATTAATTAGTGTGAATGCTGAAAAGCTTTTGTGCTTCAAGTCTTTATTTATTGCTCTCTTTCTTCCATACGTTTTCAAACAATAACTCACAGTGGCTGTGAAGTGCAAATCGCAACGGCAAATCAAAAAACACAATGGGGTATAGGAAATCACAACGACAAATAGGAATCACAATAGGAAAACACACCAACAACTCACAAAACAAAACGGCAAATAACAAAACACAACTCACAAAACACAATGGCAAAACAGAAACCACAACCACAAAGCAGAAAACACGACATTAGCTTCTACCGGAAAAGGTAGGGACCTGCTATCAACAAGGATAATTTTTTACTATTGCTAAAACACAATTTCTGAAACTAGGACCCTCTCTGTCTAAACTCTACACACAAAAACTAAAATCGTATACACAAAATACAAAATATCTTACATCTCTTGCAAAAGCAAACACTTAATTCAAAACTATCTAAACTCTTCAGCAAATGGTATTTTTGCGTCACAGATTTACACATAGGGGAGAACGGGGTAACATGAGGCACTTTTTGTATTTGATGATTTTTCTGCAAAATGAAAGTGTATTTGTTTCAAATAATAGTTACTATATATACCTCAAGTTGTTGTGTACCCATGGAAATGAAAACAAGTTATCTAATTATTATGGTTTTAGAACAATGAGCCATCAAAAAAAGTTAGTCCTATGGCACAATTTGCCCCAAGGTAGGGGTAAAATGAGCAAGGGGATGGGGAAAATTGAGTGCTCTATGGGTAAATAGTGCTACCATTAAATACTGATTACACACTAAATTACACAAAAATCAAACAAATTAATTATAAGATTAAGAATAATTTTGAACTTTATTAATGCCATCAATTTAACAAAGGCAAAACTTGTACTTTTAAGTAAAACCATATGTTTGTGTCCTGTTCAACATGTTACCTAAACATTTTTTCAGTAAAGAATAAACTCAAATCTTTTTGTATTAGGTACAGAAAGAATGTGTGTGTAAAAAATATACAGAGACAAATTGACAAATTAAAGGAAAAACTGGTACAGGTCTGAATGTTTGACCCCTACAGTGAGGGGATCTGGTGGCTCTGTTATGCTGTGGGGGGCATTTTGCTGTCATGGTTTGGGTCCACTTGTCCCCTTAGAGGGAAGGGTCACTGCAAATCAATACAAAGTTGTTTTGAGTGATCACCTTTATCCTATGATGAAACATTTCTATCCTGATGGGAGTGGTCTCTTTTAGGATGACAACGTCCCCATCCATAGGGCAGGAGGGGTCACTGAATGGTTTGATGAGTATGAAAATGATGTGAATCATATGCTATGACATTCACAGTCATCAGATCTCAATACAATTGAACACCTATGGGAAGTTTTGGACTGACATGTTAGACAGCGCTCTCCACCACCATCATCAAAACACCAAATGAGGAAATATCTTTTGGAAGAATGGTGTTCATCCCTCCAGAAGAGTTCCAGAGACTTGTAGAATCAATGCCAAGGTGTATTGAAGCTGTTCTGGCAGCACGTGGTGGTCCAACACCTTACTAAGACACTTTATGTTGGCTTTTCCTTTAATTTGTCACCTGTCTGTATGTATAGCATGTTTGTGTGTAGCTTACACTTAACATTAGTCAACAATTAGGTATTGATTCATCAACATTGTGGCACTTGTAACAGCGATCAAACATGAACAGTGTCTCTAGTCTCTAGAATATGAGAAAATCATTTCTGGGGGTAAATTGACTCATTGACTCAACCTGCCCCAACATCACTGGCATGTTTTACTCCACAACCTCCATTTTGACAAAACTGTTTCACACAGTGGCTCAGATCCACAGTTATGCTAAGTTCATGACCTTGTTTTGTAGCTTACACTGACTTAAATTAACATGTAATAATGTACAAAACTTATCTTTTTAAGTTAAGATACAAGACTGATAACTTTAGTAACATGATGAATTCACTTTGCATGACAAAAGTCTTTTTTTTGCTCTGTTTTTCTGACCACTATCTCCATGTGCTTGAGTCTAAGATGGATTGAGTAATGTGAACTATACTTTCTTAATTTGTGGTCACATGATTACTTTTGTTTATGGATACGTAGATCACCCACTGGCTCTATTTACCCCGTTCTCCCCTAAACTCCAAATAAATAACTCTTTCCACATGCCAACTGCACACTGATGTGCTAAGTATAAAACACTATTATTGAGTCTTTGACATCTTCAAAGCATGCTATAAATATAGACTATGAACACAAATGCAATGGGGAAACAAATTTGTTTCTCAATACTCAGTATCAGACACAATTACTTTAACTGAAAATGACATGAACATAGTTACTGTACTGTAAACAAAATACAGTATCTTGCAATTACAGTCTAAGTCCATCCCATCTTCAATGTGGATCTGGCCACAACACCTCATCAACATCACCAGCAATGTCCTCTCTGGCCAAACATCAGGGCAAGTACTGTCATGAGTGTCGTGTCCAGCCCTGGCATGCCTCCACATCAATGTCGAGTAAAGTGGAAGGGGGAGAACTTGAAATTGTGGATGATTGTCAAACCAATTATGGACCACAGCAGCCCAGTGGAAACTTATCCACCCATATGACAATACAGCTACCTGTTCAGCTTACGCTTACACTAAACACGATACAAACAGACTTGGAGCACAAACAAACATGGGGGTTTCTGTGACACTGTCTCGGATTCGAGGTGGATTCATAAATTTAATAAAATGGAAGCTTATCTATACCGTGCTTTCTGTCTGCTTTCTGATATGTGAATTGGCCATGGCCTCTCTCTCTCCAGTTTGCCAGCCCTCCCCGACCATTCAACGGGTGCTGGAGACAACAGACTGTCATGTCCTCACACAGACAGCTCCTCTGATGATTTTCCCCTGTTAAGTCAAGTCGGTTTTATTTATATAACCCCAAATCACAACAGAAGTTATCTCAAGGCACTTTTCAAAAAGAGCAGGTCTAGATGGTACTCCTTAATTTACAGAGACGCAATATTCCCCCTTGAGCAAGCACTTGGCGACAGCGGCAAGGAAAAACTCCCCTTTAATGGGAAGAAAGCTTGAGCATAACTGGACTCTACATGGGCAGCCATCTACCTTGACTGGTTGGGTTGAGAGAGAAAGAGAGAGGGGCAGAGGGGAGAGAGAGACACAGAGATGCACAACAACAACAATAATAACAATAATAACAGCAATAACAATAGAAATATGACTAACAATAATAATAATAATAATAACAGACATGGGCATCAAGCATGACCATGGAAGCAGGCAGTCCGCAACCACGATCCATGGGAGCCTGTGATGCATAACCAGGTGGTCCATGATCACAATCCATAGAAACCTGTGAGACAAGAAAGCACAAAAACTCCAGGGTAGAAGCCAAGTTAGTGACAAGCATTAATGGTACATGAATGTGTACAGATGGAGAGGGGGTGGAGGAGAGAGGTGCTTGGTGCATCATGGGAAATCCCCTGGCAGTCTAAACCTATAACAGCATAATTGGGGGCTGGTCCAAGGCAAGCCTGGGCCAGACCTAACTATAAGCATTATCAAAAAAGGAAAGTTTACCAAAGTACTTTCAAGAAGGTTGGATTCCTGCATCACTTCCCTAATTCACCCAGATCAGACCAGTTTTGGTAAGAGCCGTTTGGCCTCAGACAGTATACACCTTTTATTACATATAACTGAAGCTTCCTCTGATGATCATCCTTGGGCAGTTTTATCTTTAGATACAGAAAGTATCTGTAATTTATTTATGGGCTGTTTTGCAACACTTTGGCTTTAGAGTTTCCTTTATAAAAATGGTGCACACGCTTTATTCCTCTCCTACCACAGATGTCCAAACTGGTCACCCTGGCTCCTCCGACTTTGTTTTAACAAGAGGGACCAGGCAGTGCTGCCCACTTTCCCCTAGTCTGTTTGTGCTTTCATTGGAACCATTAGCCTAGGCAGCAGGGAAAACCATGCCATATCTCCCATCATGATTAAAGGAACATCTCATTATATTTCTCTTTATGCAGATGACATTTTATTGTACCTCCCAGACATAGCTAACTCTGTACCCCATGTACTGAATCTCTTCCACACATTTGGCACCTTCTCTGGTTATAAAATAAACTTGTCAAAATCAATAATTATGCCACTATATGAGACAAGTATTAAGCTTGATCTAATTCACCTTCCAGTTGTTGGGCCTCAAACCATGAGGTCACACAGAGAAGGCCTACATGTAACCTGTGAGGCCTGACCACGAGGTGCTTGTTCCTTTGTTTCACCCGAGACAAAGGAATAGCACCAAAAATGCTGCTTAGACAACTGGAGTCCATTGCAAACTCCATTTCCAAGGATGCTTTGCGATTTTCACACCTCAGCAGGGAGCAGTCAACATACAGTCTCATTGGCGGAGATGCTCCTGCACAGCGGAGCGTCCTGATGACACAGCCATGACATCACCGCCCCTTTAAAAACTGAATGTGCCCTGAAGCACACGCCTTTCCCATGTCACTGAGCTAGGAGTAACTACTGTTCCTCTTGGAGTCAGCTGACTAAAGGGGGTACCCCACGCACGTGTTTTCCCCTCATCGAAGACTCCCCTCACCGGACGAGACGAGACTTCGCCCGTGTTCACCCGAACACATTCCCGGATCCGAGAGAGACCGCTGCTGCAACCAGCGTCCTCAAATTCCCTCGAAGGAAGAAACGCTTCTTCACCGAGTCGACTCTGCTGTTCTCTCCGCGCCGCCGCCGAGAGCCAACTGCCGTGCTCTTCGCCGACCGTGCGAGAACGGCCACCGTCTGCATCCAAGCCCAGGACAAAGCCGGACATAAGGACGGACTACACACAAACCCTGCTTGCTTTCTGAAGCGACCAAGTAAGAGGCATAAGTCTGGGCAGAGGCAGTGTTAATTGTGTGTTCTTATTAGCATCAGTTGCTGTTGCTTAGCATTTAACTCTTAGCTTTTGCTATTGTTTGTTGTGCTGTTGACGGACCGCCGAGTCCATTTTTCTCTGTTTACTCTTAGGAGTATTTTAAGTTTGCTGCCTGTTTAGTTGTGTTCACCACGCTAGACTGTTTTGTGTTTGTCCCGTTCGGGACTACTGCTGTGTTTGTGCCATCATGAGAGAGAAAGTAAGTTGCTTTGTTGGTCAGAAACCAGACAACGTGCGTTACAGACTGCCGTCCGTACACACACTGTCTTTGGACAAAGGAACCACTTCTCTTCCTCTCACAATCGCTTTCTTTCCTTCTTCCCTCTCTCTTCTGACTAACACATACACGCGCACGCACACACACATACACGCACCGACATCTTTTGCGCATCTGATGGTCAGATAACGTCTTTCTTTATCCACCATCAGACACGTGTGTTTTTCACAGAAGTGGGTGAGTGCGAGATGCCGTCCACCAGGGGGCGCCGTCTTGCTTCTGTCTAACCAAGATACCGCCACATTTCTGCTATCCGGTTCTCGCGTGACGTGACTTTCTCCCATAGTCCCGTCCGCGTCGCAGACCGACGACGTCATCACGTCAGGCCCCGTTGCCATCTTGTCACACACACGCACGTGCACACACACACACACACACACACACACACACACACACATGCATTCCCCTGCATGTGTCCAACCCTATACATAGCTGTTTGTGTTGTTTGGTAGGATTAGATTTTAGAATAGACGTTTATTGAATGAAGCATTTGTTAACTTTGTTAATTTTGCTAAGTTTAATAAACACTGCTATATCTTTAAAGAGAAGTTCTTCTGTCATTATTGTGTCTAATATTGTGAAAAGTGGCTGATTGAAGGAGTCAGAGCTCGAATTCACCCTTCTTTGTTCATCCTTGAATGTTGATATCTCTCAGATATATTTATGAGACTACCTTGTTTGGTTATTGGTCCCGGTTTCCGGGTGGTGCCCCGTATTTGTTAATTCATATTAATAATTCTATTGTCATAATTAGTTAATTATCCTTGATAATTGATAATTATTGCAAATAATCAACTGTGTTCCTCACAGATCCAACAGTTGGTGCCTGAATTATTGATTAAGGTTAACAATATCTTATTTTCATAATTCATAATTATCTATGATAATTATGAATTATTGCTAATAACCAAACGCACTACTGCCCGTCCCAACACAGTCTCCTTACAAAATCATGGCTTTACTTACTTAGGTATCCAAATCAGACCTACAATATCACACCTAGTTAAAGATAATTTCAAGTCAGTTTTTACTAAAGTGAAGAAAGATCTTAACAGTCAGTCTGTTTCGGATGCTGGTCTCCATGGTTGTGTCTCTGTTATAAAATGTCTCTGAACATACTTCCTCGAATCAATATCTTATTTTCCATTCTACTTCTCTCTCCCCCAACACATTTTTTAAGGATCTTGATTCTGTGTGGAGGAATTTGCAGAGCTCGCACCCCTGTCTCAGCAGAACTCCATCCCTACCACGAAGAGGAAGAAGTCATCCTTATCGCCATGGCGACCTGAGTGACTCTGGAGCCTCAGATGTTTCAGACAGTCCGCTGTCACATCGACGCCAACGCTTGCACACTCGACAGCTCAAGTCCCTCACAAGCAACGTTGAATGCTTCAACTCAGATTGTAGAAAATCCTCCTTCCTGCCCAGACCTAGGTGGGCGGGACACCATCTAACAAGCCACACCTGAACTGATAAGAGGCCTGGCTCAGGCCTTGCTTAGTCTTTTCCCATTGTCTGCTGCAGCATGGTGAGCTGTGCATATTAGCTTCCTTCTCCTGTTGACTGTGCATCAGATGCACTCTTTAACCTTCAAATCATCATCATCATCATTTTCATCAACATCTGCCAGTCAACTATTACTTGTGAACCTGTGGATAAGATAATAAACTGTTGTACTGCTCTCGAAACTGGTCCTCATGCTTTAACTGGTGTGCCAATGCAGAGGCTCTCTACATACCCAGCTATCACAAAAGTCAAGTTTTCACTTGACTCAAGATTCAGACATCGATGACTATCTCCAAGTCGAACAGGTGAGTTACATCACCTCATGCGCCCTGCTAGAGGGCAGGAAGACGACTCTGGAGTCCTGTGGATCCACACCTCAGGAGATGCCAACCTAGTGCTGAAAGGCAACAAGATGCCTCACGTCAAGATGGTTGGCAGAACAGGACCTCCCAGGCAGCAACCACCTCGCCAGTGGGGTGGGACACAAAACCCCAGGGGTGATGACCAGACCTTCCCCCTGACTGGGCCTTTCCAGCTATTTCCACTCTCTGGAGGCATGGAGCGGCTTCCACATTGAAGGGCGGTGGAGCCACCGTGGTAGTGTCCCCTTCAGTTAAGCGTAGTGGACTTTACTCACAACTTCAGCATGCACTAACACTTACTACCACTCCCTCCGGTACCATGTTCACGTCAGTTTGCCTTTTGTTTCCCCATAACCCTTGCATGCCTTAGATTATGTCAGCTTTGACGTCAGGTGTAACATAGGTGAGTAGGTAAGTTAGATCTGCTACTACTACTGCTATGCAACCTTCACAAACACATCTGACATATAGTTTTGGCATTGCACTTCAAATCCAGTAACGGCTAGGATTCACACATCTCTT
Source organism: Thunnus thynnus (assembly GCF_963924715.1). Lineage (NCBI taxonomy): Eukaryota > Metazoa > Chordata > Actinopteri > Scombriformes > Scombridae > Thunnus > Thunnus thynnus. The sequence continues at coordinate 29,965,816 of NC_089534.1, forward strand.
ACAGGTACATTCAAAACACACAGGCCAGACTGGACTCCCTCCTTCCCGTTCAGCACACCAGTCTGCGCCATTCCACTGGCTAACTCCAACTTCTGTCAGGAGTGAGCCTATTGACTTAACCACCTTTCCTTTTTCCTTTTCTTTTCTTTCATGACCTTTGTGTTGTGTTTAGTGGTGATAACCAAAGAGCAGCAAAAGGATTGTGTTGGTTAATACTGAATGTACATAGGTTTGTTAGAACATTGCCCATACTCTGCCTCTGTAACTAGCCAGACTTTGCCTCGAACTTTGCCTCAGACTTTGCCTCAGACTTTTCCTCAGTAGCTGCCCAGACAAGCCTCTGAAATGTGAAAGGTGAACTGTATGGACTGTTTCAACTCTTTCTTGTTTTCAGGAAATACAGACTGTTCCAGCTTCCCACCTGTCTCAGGAGCACATGGACTGTGTAACCACCAGGTTACTTCTAACCCACTGGCACTGTTCGGCCCTTGGGTTGCTCCGAAGATTGTGGCCAGCACCCCACTCTTCAGACCAAAGGGGGGATGTTGGGCCTCAAACCATGCAGTCACACAAAGAAGGCCTACGTGTAAACCCTGAGGCCTGGCCATGAGGTGTTTTTCCTTTGTTCCCCCTGAGATAAAGGAACAGCACCAAAAACAGCTCACAGATTCCATTTCCACTGATGCTTTGCAATTTGGCACCTGAGCGCTAAACAGGAAATAGTCTCAACAAACAGTCCCTCATCGGCGGAGACGCTCCTGCACAGAGGAGTGTCATGATGACACAGCCATGACATCACCGCCCCTTTAAAAAGTGAACACACCCTGAAGAACACACCTTCATTGTGAACTGAGCTAGGAGGAACTTTGTCCTTCTGTGAGTCAGTCTCACTAATGTAGGTACCCCACGCATGTGTTTTTCCCTCACTGAAGTCTTTCCCCTCGCCGGACAAGACGAGACTTCGCCCGTGTTCACCCAAACACCATCCCCAAATCCAAGAGAGACCGCTGCTGCAACCAGCACTCTCACCTCCTGCAGAAGGAAGAAACAGATTTCTTCAGGAAGATGTGTAACTTCTCTGCCCCGCTCTTCTTCAACTGAGTCAATTAGTTGATTGCAGTGCTGTGAACACATGGTGAAATAGAAGTGGTAAAAGGCTCTCCTGTTCCAGTCAGCCTGGTTTGTTAATCATATCTTTTTTTCCTTTTCAGAGTCAGGAATAATTTCAATTTTTTTCTCATTGGCTCAGAAACAGCATGACATGTGACGGTCGGTGTGTGGTATTTTAAAATCTTAAATACCTGCATGGCAGTTATTATCCTGTTTTATATTAATAAAGTGGTCTTTGGTTGTATTACAACATTGCTGTTTTTTAAATTTATCTTTTTAAATTTTTTGATACAATTGTACTCGAAGCCACATCTCTGTTTAATTTTCTTTACACTTATCTGTGTGTTGACCTGTATAGAGTAGGTGGTCTTGGGTGGACCCAGCTTAAGGTGTGGTTAGCAGTGCCTTACCCGCCAGTTGGGCAGGTCACACTTGCATTGATCTAATTTACTCTAATGTAACCCTTTCTAATTAGTTCTATGGGTCATGTACATGTATGTGTATGTTTATGAGTGTATATCTTTAATTATCATATATTGTGTGTTATCTCTGTTATTTTTGTGGTTTAGGATTTGCTATGAATGGCAGTTCTGGATCTGGGGTGTTTTATTTGTACATTTATATTGACCCATCGTTTTTTTAATTTAATTTAGGTTTTGTGTGTATTGGATATCCATCTGTTGTTTGTGTTGTCTTTGTCTACTGATGGGAAGTGTAGGTGTTACAGCTCACGGGAAGTAATGGGTCATATCTGTTGGATAGATAGATTTGATTCCTAGTGTACAGGGAGTTTTTGATATATTGATTTGGAACAATATAAAATTAACTTACTATACAGTATATTGGAGCTGAATACCCATGTTTATCAATACTTCTCTGTATGCCAAACTGTACTGTATTTATTTGAGTTGAGCTGTGGATGAGCTAATCTGCTCCAAGTGTGCTGATTTGATATACTCAACACAGTGACTTGTTATACTGTCTAAGGGTGGGTATAACTGCCAACCCAGAAATAATTGCGCCCCCCCTTTTTTAATTATGTCATGTCCCGCTCTGCTTCCTAGGTCATGTTTTCATGTTTTCTTTATTATTTCATGCATTTCCTGTCTTATTTTGTAATCACTAACTCCCCCTCTCATTTCCAATTCACTTCCTGCCCTTGTGTGTTTCCTGCTGCTGTTATTGTCTGCCCCACCCTAATGTGTTGCACCGGTGTCTCATTGTCTCCCCTCTCCTAGTGTATGTAGTCTGTGGGTACATCCCAAGTCTCTTAAATTGCATCCATGTTTCCCTCACTTGCGTCCTCTCATTGCATCTTAGTCCCTCCCACTGTGCATGCATGGAGAGACACAAGGAAACAAAGCGAGGAGAGAGGAAACGAGGAAATATGTTTTTAGAAACATGAGACTTCCTTTCTACCGAGGCATCATGTGAAGCGACATCTGTTTCTGATGACAGCCACAGCTGGATCAGCTGTCAGTCGGCTTTAACAGCTGTAGTGACTTTTGATGGAGTTTGTGTCTGCACGCATGTGCGCTATGCTAATACTAATAAAGGTGCAGAGTTATCATTACCAGAGCAGCTGTTTTCTCTCTGCAGCCTGTTACCTGTTTGACAACCACCTGCACTTGAATTAAAAACCTGCATTCTGTATTTATACTGTGTACTGTGTCCTGCTCAGAGGCACAGGAACCATTTTGACTGGCAAAATACATTCATATTATTCATTAATTATTTGAGTCTGAATGTATTGATATTCTGATTGTGAATTCATTATTTAATAACCCAGAATATGATCAGAGTATCTTTTGAACACTGGAAATTATTTGTTTGGCTAAATGTTTTGGGGGAAAACTGAAATTATGTAACTCATATGAAACCCCACGCTCAGGAATTTCCAGCCTCACATGTGACTGAATGGAAATGACGACAAATGTAGTAAAATATAAATGTGTTTAAACTTGCTGACAGACAAACTCTCCTTGACTTTAATTTTGAAAAGAAAAATCTGTCTAATAAATGAAGAAAGTTGTTTATGGTTTTACTTGTTGATCAGACTGACAGTTAACAGATTTTTAACTAGATGATGAATCAGAAAACAAATAAAATATCCTAATTAAACTTGGGAGTGATACACTTGAGTTTAATCTTCAAAATGCCCTTCAAAATGGCGGACCAGAACAACTTCTGGTTCAAGCAAGGATAGAGGAATGAGGAATTATTATATAAGAGACTTGGGATGTACCCTCTGCCTTCCCCTTGTGCTTGGTTGTCTTTTCCTGTTCCCCATGACAAGAGTCCCAGCCATTTCTAGTGTTAGTTAGCTTAGTGTTTGATTTAAGCCCAGTTTTTGACCTTGCCTCAGCTTACTCCCTTGGATTTCTCTGCCTGTGTTTTACTACCTTCTCATGTTCTGACCCTTTTTTCCCCAAGTAAAGAGACTTTGATTTTTTTTTGTTTAGTGCCTGAGTCGTGCTTGAGTCCTTGCCTTGTGATACTCAGTTCTTGTCACATCATTTATTAATTTATTTATGGTCATTTAATTTATTTCTCTTGTCTTTTTCATTTCTGTTCCCTGAGTGGAGTTCCCAATATGCTTGGTGATCTACAACCTTGTTTTGTTTTATTTCAATAAACATTTGATCACAAAAAAGGAAAGTTTTAACAGACACAGCTTATGAAAAGAAAACTAGATCATTCCTCAGAAATTATTCCTCAGGAGCTTGTTTCGGTGAGGTAGAGTCATTGTTCTTAAACATAGAGAGGATGTCTGCCTCCTGGACCAAAATTGGAAGATGGTTCCACAGGAGAGGAGCCTGATACCTGAAGGCTCTGCCTCACATTGTATTTTTGGAGAAACAAGGAACAACAAGTAAGCCTGCATTCTAGTAGCGTAGTGTTCTAGTGGGATATTAGGGTACTATGAGCTCTTTAAGATATGATGGTGCCTGACCATTAAGGGCTAAAGATTTAAAGATTTTATAGGAAGCCAGTGTAGAGAAGCTAAAATTGGAGAAATATGATCTCTTTTGTCAGTTTTTGTCACATGCAACTGCATTCTGGACCAGCTGGAGAGTCTTTAGAGACTTCTTGGGGCAGCCTGATAATAAGGAATTGCAAGAATCCAGCCTAGAGGTAACCAATGCTTGTACTAGTTTTGCTGCATCTATTGCAGTTTTGTACTAGTTTTGGTGCTGGAGGCCAGGGTAATGCCATCCAGAATAGCTATATCATTAGATAATGTGTTTCTAAGGTGTTTAGGGCCAAGCACAATAACTTCAGTTTTATCTGAGTTTAGTAGTAGAAAATTGCAGGTCATCCAGGTCTTTATGTCCTTAAGGCATGCTTGGAGTTTGTTTAACTGATTGGTTTCATCAGGTTTCATTGATAAATATAATTGGGTGTCATCTGCATAACAATGAAAATTTATGGAGTGTTTCCTAATAATATTACCTAAAGGAAGCATATACAAGGTGAATAGTATTGGTCCAAGCACAGAACGTTGTGGAACACTGTGTCTAACTTTTGCCTTCATGGTGGATTCATCGTTAACTTGTACAATCTGAAATCAGTATGATAAATAGGATTTAAACCAGCTTAATACACTTCCTTTAATGCCAATTAAATGCTCCAGTCTCTGTAATAGGATGTGATGGTCAATTGTGTGCGGCACTAAGATCTAACAAGACAAGTTGGGAGACAAATCCTTTCTCCGATGCAGTTAGGAGGTCGTTTGTGACTTTCACTAGTGCTGTCTCTGTGCTATGATGTGCTCTAAATCCTGACTGAAAATCCGCAAATAAACTATTGTTATGTAGAAAATCACATAACTCATTAGAGACTGCTTTCTCAAGGATCTTGAGAGAAAGGGAAGATTAGATATAGGTCTATAGTTGGCTAAAATGCCAACTATAGTCATTATAAGGGTTTAATTCTGAGTGTGTGCAGATTTAATTCATGAAATTCTAATTTGATGGACAATGAAACAAGGAAATTCAGACTGTGTGATAACTGCTCTGCACACTTGTGTTTGGGCTGTTTTGTGTTTTTTTGAGGGACGATTCTATCTGTGAGCGGAGCTGCTTCGTCTGTCATCCAGATTGTCACCGCTGCTTGTGGATACCTTCATCTTGGCAGGATGCTGACATGTGGATGTTGCTCTGTTCCAAGGGGGCAATAGGAACCAAGTCAAAGGCAACCAAACTAAGGAGCATTCTATTTTATTTTAATTTTTCCTAAGATCTCAGATTATTTTTTTCTTGTTGGGCCCAAGACATACTAAAAACTGACTACAACTGATGTCATAAAGAAACTCAAAGTTGACAAACAAAGTTAAATGAACATTTGAAGTGAAGGAACTCAAGACAAGATAAGACTAATAACCTTAAAGTAACTTGAGGGAAAACAAAGACGGTCAAGAACTGATAACTGATAATAAGTGCATTTTGGTCCAGAGAGGATACATTTAATTTGTGGTACAATTGAGTTGAAGATTTACATCAAACGAAGAAATTTTGTTTTTTTTCTACAGAGATGCTTTGAATGTATACAAAGAAGCTATCAGGAAAATGAAACAGGACACAATGCCTTTATAAATATATTTTCTATTATTTTTCCTAAGTCAGCGGTCGTGTGTGTTTTATGTGGCCTGGAGGTCTTTTCTCCTTGTAGAGTTATTATATTTTTCTCTTTTGAATTAGCCTGTTGTTTCTATACTATTTTTGAATTTCATGTCGATTTGGTTTAGCTTCAGTTTAATTTTCAGTAGTTTTGTTTTTATCACGGATTGTTGGAGAGCGTATCAAAGATGTTTCCATCCATTATCATGTCAACCATAGGCAACACTTTGTGTATCCACAGACAGGGTCTCAACAACAACATATTGAGAGCGTGGCGTTCTTATAAGGAGAATATCTATTGCTTCAGGGGGAACCGATCGGCCACAGCTCTTAAGATGAACCTCAGATTCATCGAGTGGAACCACTGGTTGGCGAAAAAACATGATGGAGTGGTTGGACACCTTTTTAAAGACATCAGAGTGTTATTTAAGGTGTAAAAGTAATGTTGGGACAGGCAGTAGTGCATTTGGTTATTAGCAATAATTCATAATTATCATAGATAATTATTGTTAACCTTAATAATTCGGGCACCAACAGTTGGATCTGTGAGGAACACAGTTGATTATTTGCAATAATTATCAATTATCAAAGATAATTAACTAATTATAACAATCAATAGAATTAACAAATACGGGGCACCACCCAGAAACCGGGACCAATAACCAAACAAGGTAGTCTCATAAAAGGAGTTCACCTAGAATGTTAATATCTGAGAGATATCAACATTCAAGGGTGAACAAAGAAGGGTTGAATTCGAGCTCTGACTCCTTCAGTCAGCCACTTTTCACAATATGTTACACACAATAATGACAAAAGAACTTCTCTTTAAAGATATAACAGCGTTTATTAAACTTAGCAAAATTAACAAAGTTAAGAAATGCTTCATTCAATAAACAACTATTCTAAAATCTAATTCTACCAAACAAAACACAACAGCTATGTATAGGGTTGAACACATGCAGGGGAATGCGTGTGTGTGTGTATGTGAGTGGGTGTGAGTGCGTGTGTGCCAAGATGGCGACTTGGCCTGATGTGATGACGTTGTTGGTCTGCGACGCGGACGTGACTACGGGAGGAAGTCACATCACGGGAGAACCGAATGGCGGAAGTACAGTGGTGTCTTGGTTAGACAGAAGCAAGATGGCGCCGCCTGGTGGTTGGCGTCTTGCACTCACCCAATTCCGTGAAGAACACACGTGTCTGATGGTGGATAAGGAAAGACAAAGCAAAGCTATGTCTGACGTTATCCGACCATCAGATGTGCAAAAAGATGTTGGTGCATGTATGTGTGTGCGTGCATGTGTGTGTTAGTCGCAAGAGAGGGAGAAGAAGGAGGGGACGCGATCGTGAGGGGAAGAGAAGCACTTCCACAGACAGTATGCGTATGGACGGTGTTATGGATATTCCATAACTGACCAGGACAACAGAATGTCAAGCTGTACTCTTCTGTTCTCTCAAACAGAAGATAACACATGTTGTTTAATAAACCAGGAGCCTCACAGGCGAACCAAGGCCAGAATGCAGGTCATCATCAGACGCAACAAGACAAACCAAAGATACAGATTTAGGTCATAGGTTTATGATTCGGAACTGACGAACTAGTTTCTATGATTGGCTTAAAGGCTGGTTTTGGACTGTGAGGGTCAGACGAGTTTGGGGACACCGTACGAACAGGAGGTGTCCCTTGAGTCGCTCTCCCTTGCAAGGTTCTTCATTAAAGTTTTCCCAGAATCATCATACGAAGTTTGGTTTGGTCTTCTCTTCTTCAAACTGACAACTGCCAGTGCATCAGCTCCGAAAATCCACAACAATTTGGCGTCACGAACAGGATTTCAACACAACAAAGACGTGGTAAGTGCATAATTTTATTTTATTATTGTGCCTTACCATGTCTGCGTTTGACGAAATCACAAAGAAACTGTGCATCACTTTCACTTTAAAGGTGGTCACAAAGTGAACAAAAAAAAAAGCAAAAAGCTGATGGTTAAAGAATCTAAACACATGAAAATGTGTTGAAACTGTGCAGTGATAAGCAGGTGCAAAGCATGTGGTTGTGAAGAGGTAAAAAAAGGCAGAGTTGAGTGAGTCTTAACTCCTGCAGTGCCACAAAAGTGGCTGGGATTTCTGGGCTAGCTTCGGGCTACGTCCGGCACAGGGGGACCCACCTGAGGTTTAAACTATAGAAAAGACGTTTTCGGGGTAGGATTTGGCCTATTTCGTTTAAGCCAAGATCGGGGATCATCCACTCTGTGTCCTGTGAGAAATGTTTTCAGACTTGGGATTCTAAGTCCTAGAGTCGGGCGCCGGTAAAAATTTTTTCAAACAATAAACAGTGTACACAAGACGAAGAGTTGCTTCGTCGGTTTGGCTTCAGATCACTGCTATTGCACCAGGAAGAGAGGTGTAAAAAAAAGAACTTCGGTGATGCTGGGAAAGTTTTGATGTGTCTGTTTTGTGTTTGATGTGTTTGTTTGTGTGATGTTTTTAATGTAAGTGTGTTAAAATGGGCAACAACACGTCTAAAGCAGTGAGTAGAACACAATCTACTACAAAATTAATTCATTCACCAAAACACAAGAGAAAGAACAAATCTGTTTCAGTAGGAAACAAACGCACCAATTCAGAAGTAAAAGGTCAATCTGCCATTGATAAGCTTCCCGAAGCAAACCCCCACACACTCACAGATGCACAATATAGAGCGATGTTTTCTCCACAATCTCCGGCGGGAGTTGTTGGTAGATTGAAAGGATGGACTTTTGTGTTTCCATTTTCTTCCCTTATGAATCAGTGGACAGATGGCGAATGGCCATACGAAGGAGCGTTTGATAGAGATAAGCTTCAGATTGCTGAGTACAATGTTAACCCAGATTTTGGAAATCCATCTTGGGATAGTGCGTATATGAAAGATTGTGTAAATGTGTGATTAACTGTTGCTCGTCAGAGGTGTGGAGTGAGTCTGGATGAAAAAAGAGTTGATCGTTTTTCTGATGAGTTCAGAGCAGCAGTGGAGAACTGTGTTAAATGTGTGACAGCATGTCACTTGCCTATGTTGGAAGCAGAGTTGCAAACCAGAGCTACAGAAATGATGAAAATCAAACAGAGGCATGGTGAGAATGTGAAGGCCATTTCCAAAGCTATCATATACGGTTGGGCAAAACGGCAAACTGATGCTCCCTCTCCACAAACTTTGTTGACCATTGTATCCAAAGCTGGAGTGCCTTTGCAAGAGTCACACACAAACAAAACAATGATTTCAATTTTTCCACAACTTTCACCTTCAAACCCCTTTTCAGCTGCTAACATGACTGATCAAACCATTTCACAACAAGCAAAGACTGACGATGAATTTCTCTTACTAGCCGCAGCTGTTGAGGGACAAAGACTACAGACTGAAGTAGAAAATAGAGAAGAGCAGATAGCAGCTAGAGAAAGGGAAAGAGACAGTCAGGCTGCTAGAGAAAGGGAAAGAGTTAAACAGGAAAAGAAAGATAGAGCCGACGAAGAAAAAGCTAGGAAAGCTGCAGAAAAAGAAAAGAAAGCTAATTTGTCATTCAAACAGGTAAAAAGCCAGAAAAGAAAGGAAAAGAAAAGACATTTAGCTGCCGTTGCTGAAGAAACAGAGATAGACACTCAGGACAGCTCAGGAGAAAGTGAGGTAGAACTTGAGTTACAAGGAGCCAGAGGTAAGGGGGAGGAGTCTGACACAGACCATAGTGACGACACAGAACCTGCAGTCAGGCCAAAGATGACACAGAGACGAGGTACAACTAGAATGACACATTCACATCTGGAAAGACATACAAGATCGAAAACTAACATTTTAGAGCCCCCTCTAAACATTACATCCACCTCAATAAATGCTCCAAAAATCATGGTTGGCAACACAGCTGTCTGCAAACCATGGACTCCTGCTGAGATAGTTGGAATGACACAAAATGCCCCCAATCCGACCACAAACCCAGATGAATACTGGGGATGGTTAAGATATGTATGCTCTGTGTATAACTGTCTGATACCTGATGTTGAACAATTACTTGCTGGCTCATACAGAACGGAGTGGGATTTGTGCAAAGGTGAATTTCTTTTCCCTGCTCGGACAGAGGATGGCCAGTGGCCTCCTCATAGAACCATGATTGACTGGTTAAATGAAGAAGCAAAAACAGCAATAAGAAAATGTGCACGACAGCGCACTGACTTTAATAAAGTAATTCACTGTGTCCAAGATGCATATGAAACTGTACCTGAGTTTGTTAACAGATTTACACGTACTTGGGATAGCAATGCAGGAATAGGACGAGAAGGAAATGAATATTTTGTTGTTACAACCTTTGTGCAAAATCTAAAACCAAATGTTGCAGCTGCATACAAATTGTCTGTCACCGATTGGCAAACCAAAGACTGGAAAGCAACGGTAAACAAAATGATGGCGCTAGATAGGTGTGAAGTTTTTGCTGAAGACAAATCTGCCTCCTTCCCAAAACAAATGTTACAGCATGCGCGACAGGGGGGTGGACAACAGCATTTCAAAAACAATAACAAGCGAAAACCGGGAAAGTGTCACAAATGTGGGAAAGCGGGACATTGGGCTAATGAGTGTAGAAGTGGTCGTCGTCAGAACAAGCAAAATTACCCATTCCAGGATCACCAAACAAGGAATTTCCAACAAACAGCCCCCCTTGCTTTACCACAACAACAACAACAACCACTACCACCTCCTCCACATGTTGATAATGTGAATCATGGACAATATTACAATCAAGCATAGGGAGGCCATAGAGGGGCAGGATCAGAAAAAACATTTCCCATTCAAGCAGCTGTAATTCGACTTTCAAAAGATCCTTCAGAAGATCCAATAATGCCTGTTGAAGTAAATGGTAGTAGAGTTGACATTATGGTAGATAGTGGGGCCACAATTTCCACTGTTAAAGCTGATGAGCATGTATGTACACCAACACCTAATTTTGTCACCACCGTGGGTGTTTCCGGCGTTCCTGTTGTTGAGCCACTATCACAGAGAGCTAAAATAACTGTTGAAGGTTCAGATGTGCAACATTCTTTCCTGATTTCTGAGAAAAGTCCAATTAATCTCATGGGACGAGATTTACTTTGCAAGCTACATGCCACCATTCAATGCACACCTGATGGATTGTTTTTAAGCCTACCTGATGTGAAGGCTGCTCATGCATTTCAGTTTTTGAAAACTATTGCTGATTGTTTGTATTGTTGGTCATTGACTGATTTTAACATGGCTTCCAGTTTCACAGTATCTAGCATTCAAAAAATTGCTCAAATTTCACCAGCATGTGCAACACAGATGTCTGCCATGAGGCCTGTACTACAGTGTCACTGTACAGCAGCATTTAACCCCCCAGAGGTGTACAAACAATTAGCTGATGTGTTTTTGAATACACAAGAGGGGTTGGAGTGTGAACAATGTTTGTTTGTTGGTCCACAGGGATGTGCAATTCCAATTCGGTTATCTGACGCACAGCGCAAATTGGTTAATGATAAAGATTCATTTCCATACATCACTGTAGCTGTCTCTCCTGGCTGTGACCCACAACAGCTTGAAAGCATGGTGGCACAGTGCCAGGCATTGAGAGGAGCTGCGCAGACTCCTCAAACTCAAACAATAACACACTTGGGCCTTGAGCTGTACATGTTATCTTTAACTGAGCACATCCAGCTACCTCAGAGTAGGTTTGTTTTGCAACAACCACCCCTCCCCACACAGTATGGGCCTCCATCAGAGCTTTCAGAGGTTCCATCTATTTTATGGGCTAAACATAAAAACCATGTGGGTTTTGTGAATTCGGCTCCACCTCACGAAGTCACACTCAAACCTGGTGCTAAACTACCAATGGTCAGGCAATACAATTTGCCACACAAGTCAATTGCTGGTATTGAAGGTGTAATTCAGTCTTTACTGGATCAAGGTGTGTTGGTTCAAACAACAAGCCCATGTAACACACCCATTTTACCCATTCCAAAAGCAAACCGCCCAGATGAATGGCGTTTTGTACAAGATTTGCAAGCTATTAATAGCATTGTAGTGCCAACAGCTCCAATTGTGCCAGACACAAATTCGATTTTAGCTTCACTACCATCCAACTCAACACACTACACAGTCATTGATTTGAGTTCAGCTTTTTTCTCAATCCCGTTGCATCCAGATAGCCAGTATCTGTTTGCATTCACATTCAAAGGAAAACAGTACACCTGGCAGCGTTTGCCTCAGGGTTTTGTCGAGAGTCCTACAGTTTACGCAGCAGCAGTGAAACGGGACTTGGATGACCTCCACTTTCCAGGGGGCTCCACTCTCCTACAGTATGCAGATGACCTCCTGATAGCTTCACCATCACAGGAAGCTTGTCGAACGGACTCCATCTTGCTCCTACAGAGACTAGCTGAGTGTGGTCATAGAGCATCACTTGCCAAACTGCAATTTTGTCGGTCTGAGGTGACATACTTGGGTCATGTTTTGAAAAATGGACAGCGCCTGTTGTCACCGGAGAGGTTGAAACTGCTGGTTAACATGCCTCCTCCCACAACCAAGAAACAAATGCTCTCATTCTTGGGGATGGCGAATTATTGCAGACATTGGATCTTTGAGTATGCTGCTATGGACTCTGTTTTGCGAAACGCCACACTGCAATCAGCTCCTCCCAAGGTGCAGTGGACTGAGGACATGAACAAAGCTTTTCAGGACCTGAAACATGCTCTCACCTTGGCTCCGGCATTGGGGCTGCCGGACTATCATCAGCCGTTCCATCTGCATGTACATGAACGAGATGGCTTTGCTACAGGCATTCTCGTGCAAAAACATGGGTCTCATTACCGTCCAGTTGCGTACTACTCCTCTCGACTAACCCCTGTGGTTCTTGGCATGCCAGGTTGCTTAAGAGCGGTGGCCGCCGTTGCCATCATGATTGAGAAATCTTCTCCAATTGTACTGGCTCATGACTGTGTTGTGCACGTTCCACATGCAGTACTTCACATCTTGAACACATCTGCTACCCAACACATGACAGCTGCACGTCATTCAGGCTATGAAGCAATCATTCTTCATAGTCCACACATCACTTTAAAACGCTCACCTCCATTGAATCCAGCTACTCTCCTTCCATTGATTGACACAGATGATGAGCATGATTGCATCACAACTATTGACCTGTGTACATCCCCAAGGCCAGACTTGTTGCAGACACCAATACCCAATTCTGATTTGATTTTTTACACTGATGGTTCAGCTAGCAGACCATCTGATAGCACACATCTAGCTGGCTATGCAGTAGTTAACGATTGGGGGGTAGTAGAGGCAAAAGCACTGCCTCCAGGTACCTCTGCTCAAGCAGCAGAACTGTATGCTCTAACTAGAGCGTGTATTCTTGCTTCTGGTAAGGTGGCTACTATTTACACTGACTCAAGATATGCATTTGGCGCTGCTCATGATTTTGGCCAGTTATGGAAGATGAGAGGTTTTGTGTCATCTTCTGGAAAACCACTACAGCATCACACTTTGGTTAATGACCTGTTAGATGCTATTTTGCGCCCATCTCAGCTTGCAATCATCAAATGTGCTGCTCACACGAATGGAACTGATCCTGTTTCACGAGGAAATGCAATGGCTGACACTGCAGCCAAACAAGCGGCACTTTCCTCTCCCTCTTTGGTACTTCAATGTGCCTCCACACAACCTACCAATCCAATTCCAGTTCCTTCCGCTAATGATGTCGTGACAATGCAAAATCACGCTGATGACAGGGAGCGAAGTCTTTGGTTGCGTAAAGGTTGTAAAGTTGACGCGGAGTCTGGCTTGTGGCTCCACCCTGATGGTCGACCGGTTTGCCCTCGAGCTCTCCTTCATGTACTGGCACGTGTGACGCATGGTCCAGCGCATGTTGGAAGAGGGGTGATGAATGATGTTATTCGCTCACAGTGGTTTGCTCCAGGCATTACTCAAGTTTCACAAACACTTGTGGATAGTTGTATGATATGTCAACAGACCAGAAAAAAGAATAGCACAGTGAAACATGACCACTTAGAACCCCCATCAGGTCCTTTTGTAAATATGCAAATAGATTTTGTACATATGCCAAGCTCACAAGGCTTCAAATACTTGCTAGTCATAACCGACAGGTTCTCGAAGTGGGTAGAAGCTTTTGCAACGAAAAAAGAAGATGCAAGAACAGTTGTAAAGTGTCTGCTAAAAGAGGTAATCCCTAGGTACGGAGTGCCGCAGGGAATAGATAGCGACAGAGGTCCAGCTTTTGTGTCAAAAATCACTCAGGGACTGTCAGAAATCTTAGGATTTAAGTGGCAGGTACATGTTCCTTATCATCCACAGAGTTCAGGTCAAGTTGAGAGAATGAATGCAACTATCAAAGACAGATTGACCAAAACAGTCCTAGCCACAGGCCTGAAATGGCCTGATGCACTGCCGATTGTGCTGTACTCCATTCGGAGTGCACCAAGTGCAACTACAGGACTGAGTCCTCACGAGGTGCTGATGGGAAGACCAATGTCCACAGGGACAAGTCCCCCACTGACACCACACAAAGCTACTCTGCTTTGGACGGATGAGTTCATGACTGAGTATGTGAAAAGACTAACAGAGATTTTGAGAAAGTATCATTTACAGGTGGCTGACAGACTCCCCAAACCATCGGAAGAACCAATTCATTCCTTTCGAGAAGGTGACCTGGTATTAATCAAATCTCTGGAAAAAGTGTCTTTGTCTCCTAGGTGGAAAGGTCCATACCAGGTGCTGCTGACTACTAGGACGGCCCTGAAGGTCGAAGGCAGAGCAGAATGGATCCACGCCACAAGGTGCAGACTGGCCCCCCCAACCACTGGCGGAGGAGAGCAGAGCCCTGGCAGGTAACCGGATGGTTACTCCTTTTTTCTCTCCTGTTTAGTAGGTTCGGGCAGGGGACAGGTCAAGTCGGTCCAAATGAGAGAGAGACAGGAGTCTCTCTGATTCCAGGCGAAGGAGAGCGGAAAGGCTTTCCTTCTCATGACACAGTCGGTGCCATGAACCCAGTGCCCCATGGACAGGGGCGCCCTTTGCAGAATGATCCAGAAAATGCAGACCAAGAGCCAGATCTTGGACATACGGACAAATCAATGAGCCCATTGGGACTCTACAACACTGTAAGTCCTGACAAAACAGTGAGATACATTGACAATGCTGCAATGAGAGAGTCTGAAGAAAAAGAGTCAGAAAAGACTGATGGACATATTTTACCAGCTCTCTCCCGAGTTAAACGAATTGTGAATTCTATTGTTTTTAAATGTCCTATTGACAGATGTAAAATGACTTGGTATAAATCACTCACACCGTGCTAAATTGAATAGAGTTATGTTTGTTTGTACTTCATAAAGTTGAAGAAACATATCATTTTCTATTTACAGGTGACATCTTAGAATAATTTTTTGATTCTTTAATGATGTGATTATTAATCTTATGCATTTTTAGTTTGAGAAAAGTTGTAGAAATAGAGTAGTGTTAATGATTAATCTCTTAAATATCTAGTCATCTTATATGTTTTTCATTAATGTGATTGAATGTTTAATTATTTTTGAAATGTGTGTTTGAAAATTGATGAAAATGAAGAGGATCACTCCAGGAGGATGGATTCCACATCACCATGCATCGTATGTGCTAGTAACCTCTCCATGGTGATGGCCCTCTACTGTACGCAAAGTGCATGGGTTGAAGACTTCACTTTGTGATTGATTTGTTTTATTGTTATGATGTAATCAAATGTTTGTATGACTCCCCTTTAAGTTGCTAGGATTTCATCTAGTAAGAGGCAGGAAGTGTCTTGTCTTAGGTTGTTTGCGCATGTGACTGGTGACCTCTGTCAATGACCTCCTTTAACGCTTTGGTGTTCTAGGAGATCTTCTTTGAGGATTTGCCTCACTACTGCCCCTGGTGGTTGGAAGACAGAACTCATGGGTCACATGACAGTTGTGTTAAAGGGGTACATAAGAGGGGTTTTTTATCTAATTTACTGATTGTTTGCTTTTATTGTTATTGCATTATGTGTTTAAATGATTATGTGTTTTGATGATTTTACTTTTGATTTTGTTCAATGCAATTGTTGATTCTTGTATTACTTTTGTGTGAGAATTGTTATCTGTTGTGCGGATGTTGTTTCTACTCTGTTTGTGCCCTTACAGTCCACCAGTCCAGTCATAAATTGGTAATTTGTATTGATCTTTTGATCAATAAGAGGGGATTGTTATGGATATTCCATAACTGACCAGGACAACAGAATGTCAAGCTGTACTCTTCTGTTCTCTCAAACAGAAGATAACACATGTTGTTTAATAAACCAGGAGCCTCACAGGCGAACCAAGGCCAGAATGCAGGTCATCATCAGACGCAACAAGACAAACCAAAGATACAGATTTAGGTCATAGGTTTATGATTCGGAACTGACGAACTAGTTTCTATGATTGGCTTAAAGGCTGGTTTTGGACTGTGAGGGTCAGACGAGTTTGGGGACACCGTACGAACAGGAGGTGTCCCTTGAGTCGCTCTCCCTTGCAAGGTTCTTCATTAAAGTTTTCCCAGAATCATCATACGAAGTTTGGTTTGGTCTTCTCTTCTTCAAACTGACAACTGCCAGTGCATCAGCTCCGAAAATCCACAACAGACGGCAGTCTGTAACGCACGTTGTCTGGTTTCTGATCGACAAAGCAACTTACTTCCTCACTCACGGTGGCACAAACACAGCAGTAGTCCTGAGCGGGACAAACACAAAACAGTCTAGCGTGGTGAACACAACTAAACAGGCAGCAAACTTAAAATACTCCTAAGAGTAAAGCAGAGAAAATGGACTAGGCGGTCCATTAATTCACACAACAAGAACAATAGCAATAAAGCTAAAAAGCTAAATGCTAAACAACAGCAACTGATGCTGAAAAGAACACACAACTAACACTGCCTCTGCCCAGACTTATGCCTCTTACTTGGTCGCTTCAGAAAGCGAGCAGGGTGTGTGAAGTTCCACGTCTTCCTGAAGAAACTCCGTTTCTTCTTTCTCGAGGGAATTTGAGGACGCTGGTTGCAGCAGCGGTCGTGAGTGAACATGGGCGAAGTCTCGTCTCATCTGGCGAGGTGAGCCTTCGATGAGGGGAAAACACGTGCGTGGGGTACCCCCTTTAGTCAAGCTGACTCACAGAGGAACAGAAGTTACCCCTAGCTCAGCAACATGGGAAAGGCGTGTGCTTCAGGGCACATTCAGTTTTTAAAGGGGCGGTGATGTCATGGCTGCGTCATCAGGACGCTCCGCTGTGCTGGAGCGTCTCTGCCAATGAGAGACTGTATGTTGACTGTTCCCTGCTGAGGTGTGAAAATCGCAAAGCATCCTTAGAAATGGAGTTTGCAATGGACTCCCATTGTCTGTAAGCAGCATTTTGGCGCTATTCCTTTGTCTCGGGGGAAACAAAGGAAAAAGCACCTCGTGGTCTTTACAGATCTCATAATGAACCTGGAGATTTGTTTTTTGCCACCTGTGTTCAGCTTTTCAACACTCTTTTTTCTATTCTGACCAGTGTGGCATCTCCATGGAGATCTTTTCTTACCAGAGACCACCTTCACCTTAGTGGGTACAATGGCATCAATAACATTTGCAATTTTAGAATGAAATTATATACAAGCTCATTGACTGAGACCCAAGAGAGGGCAGATGTGGAAGAGAAAGCCTGGACCTGGCTATTCAGCCTGGCTATTCAGGTCCAGCCTGGCTATTCAGACTTATGACTATTTATGTGATTGTTGTACCTTAATATTTGCATTTACATAATTTTGTCAGAAACATGTCCCAAAAAAGGGGTTTTGGGCACCCTGAGACCAAACGGCCCCGAGTTGGCGGTGCTCATTATCAACTTGTGATGGCCCAAGGTATAGGCTAACAGAAAATAATAGTGAAAAAAGGTAGCAGAAAACATCATGAGGGCTGGACCTGGCTCCTTGCCTATTTATTCTGATTATCACATGCTTGCAAGACAAAATAAAGGTAAATGAGTGATTCTTACCAGCATCTGTCATCCACAATAGCTAGCATCATATACTGGCAGCATTTTCTTCTTTTCTTTACTCTGGTGACTCTCTTTAAAGCAACCACCATGTGACTCCAGAATGACACATATGAGCATTTTCTTATCTGGCAGCCCTATTGGCAGTAATCTGCAGGACAACGTCATTTATCTGTGCTTTCTAAAACTGTTACAAATCACTGTTAAAAAAATAATGATGTTTTATGAGGTGACAATACTAAAGTTAATGTCTGTTTAGGTTTAGGCACAAATACCACTTGGTTAGGTCTAGTGAAAGATCCTGGTTTGGGTTAAAATGATCACTTTATTAAGGTTAGAGAAACATGTACTATGTGTTAAAGTTACTACTTCTTCAACTAATCATATGATAGATAGATACATTGATTGGTTTAAATTTTATAGTGGAACAAAACAAAAGAAACAGAAATTTGTTATTTTATTTATGGATCATTAGCAGGATAACATGTGGCTCCTAGATTTATGTGTGCAAAACAAATCTAACTGAATAAAACTTGAAAAGTAATTTTAGAAATAAAAAAATTAGGATATGCAAAATTCTACATTTTACCACATTTTATTTTTTACCTCAATGTCATATGTGACACTATGATAGTATTTAACTGCAGATGCTTATTATATTCATCATTATGTGGTCCATCCACTCAATTCTCATTTTACAGTATGTTATGGTAAACAGACTGTACTGTCGCCTTTCTAGTCTTCTGACCACTCAAAGTGCTTTTACACTTCAAATCACATTCAACCATGCAAGGTCCCAACCTACCCATCAGAGGACACTAACCATTCACACACATTCATAAACTGATGGCATCAGGAGCAATTTGGGGTTAAGTATCTTGCCCAAGGACACATCGGCATGTGGACTGGAGGAGCCGGGAATCGAACTGCCGATCTTCCAATTAGTGGACGACTCGCTCTAACTCCTGAGCCACAGCCTCCCCGTTATGGCATACCTGTTCACATCTGAGAGTCTACTAAAATTTACAATTAGGATGTGTCTACAGTAATTAACAATTTTGGACATATGACTCTGACTAGGGTGCAAAGAAGTTAGCTAGTTAGCTTATTTTATAGCTATACTGTTATTGTGAGCTCAAAACTCCCATGTGTTGTACTTTTTACTAGGGATGCACGATATTATCGGCACGTCATCGGTATCGGCCAATAAAAGCTTTAAAATGAAATATCGGCATCGGTGATTTCTGCCGATTATGAGAGGCCAATATGTTGCCATCTCCTCCACCGCCTGCCTGTGCTTCCCTTGATGGACTATTTCACTCAGACGGTCCAGGTGCTTCCTCCGCAGCCTCCACTTCACTCAAGCTGCCTGTCAGACCTGCTGCTTCTTCCCACTTTAACCCGAATAACAAACCTGTAACTGTCTTTTCAAAATCTCTGTCCAGTGGTGAGTTGTGCAATGGAGAAACCAGCCCTGAGGCTCTGTCTGTATGCAAAAGACAGGTTTCACTGGCATGCAGTGGCAAGGCCTGAGCACTTCCACAGCAGCAGCATGTGTGGCTGTGTCCGAAGCACACTATCCAGAAATTCACAAACACTAATACATTTCCTATCTTCTAACTATAAATGTCCATATCATTACAGTTCTCAGATAGCATCCATACTCACTCAGAAACTTGGTGCACATTGTGTTTCCCACAAACACAGTCTTCTCATCCCAGGTAGCGAGGGCAATAGCTAACTAACAACAATCCACATGTGGTTATGGCGTTTGCAGCAGTTTTTGTAGAATTACTGACTGAAAACAGCTCCAAAACACTCCTCTCCTGATTGGCACTGGCTAATAACAAATGGTATAAATTAATATAAATTATATAAATGAATGCAAAAGTTATTACACTCCAGCAATAATTGAACCAGAACATATTCAGAGATATAATGTATAATTGTGAACTGATATACATAAAGAAACAATATGTAAACAAAATGTAATATGTAAACAAATGTAGCAGGGTACTACAATTATGATGCCAAGTAAAGTTGTGCACTATTATACATGAAACATGGTGACTGCTGAATCATCAACATGTCTAGAAAAATTCACTCAATTTAAAGAGATACATCTAATATTGGCAGCATATTTGAGCGGCAGCATTCATATTTGAAAGTCTTCACAACCTGGACAGCAACAAGAGACATCATTAACTGACCACTAGATGGAATCCTTGATTTATACAAAACCTGCTTTCCAGTAATAGTGTCTGCTATCAGCACTACTGTATGAGAGTTGTGTCTTCTCAGTACTACTAGACCTGTCTGCTTTCAGTACCACTGTATATGGTGTATCTATAACAATAACCTGTCAGTAACATTGCACAAGCTTTACTGTCAGTACCTGTCTATTCACATTACTTTCTTTTCACCCAGATTTGTCCTGCCAGTCTGTGAATCGACCTGGGGCCAGTTGCATAAACTTAGTTTAAAGGACCTTTGTGTAGATTTTAGTGGCATTAGCGGTGAGGTTGCAGATTGCAACCAGCTAAATATCCCTCCCCCTCCCACTCCCCTTCCAAGCATGTCGGAGAACCTATGGTGGCTACAAAACTCGCGAAAAACATGAATGGCCCTGTCTAGAGCCAGTGTTCGGTTTGTCTGTTCTGGACTACTGTAGTAACATGGCGGTGCAACCTGGTGGCCTCCGTGGAAGAGGACCTACTCCCTATATAGATATAAAGTAAGTAAATTAAGACTTTTTTCAAAGTAAAAAAAATGGCCTACCAAGTACCCAAATCCAACTGCTTAGATCTGTTTACCCAAGCAGAAAATGTTTGTGTTTTGGAAGAATTCAACAGTTACAAGGACATTTTACAAGGAAAATTCAGTGAAGAGAGTAACAATATGAAAAACCTGATAAGGACAAAAATCGAAGCAACAGTAAGTAGGATTAATTCCTCGGTTGACAGGAGCATCAAAAACATTCAAAAAAGATATAAAAACATGGTACAAGATGCAAAGAAAGAAATGTTCAAAAGAAGAAATCCTAAAAGAGGAGGAGGACCACAGGAGAAGCTTAAAGACACTACAGAAATAGTGCTGAAGATGAACGGTGGGCAGTTGCCTCTGTTTGGGGGATAAATGGTGGACAGGAAAGCAGAGTATGTGGGGTCAACAGTGGTGCAACTAACTTAGCGGGGCTCCCCCACCCACTGCCCAGTGCTGGTGCTAACAGCAGCCCACCGAGTCAAGAGGGAGAGACAGAGGCAAATGACAGCCATTAGCAACAACATTAGCCAATAATGTCTCTAGTGATTGTTTTGGTCACATCAGTCAAAAGAAAAAAAAATTACTTTGTGACGGTAAATTTGGTATGATAATGTTGAGCTGGTGGCTAGCTAGCTAATGTTTTAATGATACAGCCTACAAGGTAGCTACCGGCAAGTTACATGTCAACAAAAGCTATAACATGGGCTTCAGAATAAAGCAGTGCTTTGGGTCTTTATTTTTCTTAGTCAGCCTGTCCTTGAGCAGTCTTAATGAGACAGCAGAGGAAGAGAGGCAGGGAGCAGGAGAATCGGAGCCAGGCGATCAGAGAGGAGAGAGGACGGGAGATGCTGAGATCTAGTCAGCTGCAGCTGGTCCGAGTGGAGAGGTCTGCCCTTCACTGTCAGAGGGAACCACTGCAACTCTGTGTATGGTGCTAAACAAACAATACCAAAATTTCCAACTTGAGGAAAGAAAATTGCTGCTTGAAATGGATGTCTTAAAGCCTCAGCAAGATAAATTGAAGTTGGAGATGCAGTTAATGGAGTAAATATGTTGTGTACTCCTAATACCTAGAAGTTTCTGTAATTGAGGCAAGTTTTAATATGAGATTACTGAGACTGCAGTAATTATTTTAAGAGATTAAGTAATTATTTATTAATTCATCAGAATAATTTATTGAATGAGCATTATGCATATATGTTAATTGTCTTGTGGGAAAGTTAATGTTTTCTTGTAACACCTGAGTTATAAAAAATAAACTGAGACAGTATTATTTGTTATATTGTTTAATATCTATTTATGTAACTGAATGGACAGGGGAGGCAGGCAACACAGTGGCTCAGTTTCATGTGATTTTTAATTGTGATTTCAGGCAGAGAAAAGTCTGTCAACATACATCTTCCAATATTCATCTCCTTCTGGGTCAGGAAGCTGGAGATCCCTTATGATTAAGTAAACAATCGTGATTAAAGTTGTAGAATTAATAGGAAAAAATTATACACATAATTAATATTTGAAATAGCTTACATTTAAAACAGCCTGTTTTTGTCAGATACCTTGCCAAGTTATGCAGCACAACAGTCGCATAGATGATGTTGCTAACTCTGTCAGGTGCTATTCTCAGTTCTCCATGAAGACAATGAAAATGCCTCTTCAATACTCCAAAGAAGGCATTGTAATTCCTCTGTGCATGTGTTATAGGGTTCATAAAGGGAGTAAGGAGCCCTGGTTTCAGAGGGTAATCAGAGTCCCCCAACAGGACTCCATCTATGATGCCTTGTTCAAAGGTGAGGTTAAGTTGAGAGTATTGCAATATTCACAAGTCATGAATGGATCTGGGCCAACAGGCAACACAGTTGAGGAACCATAGATCGGGATCACAGACAGCCTGAATGTTTAGGCTGCGATATCCTTTTCTGTTTGCAAACAAATGTTCATCAATTTCACGGCGCCTAGATTCTGACATGTGTCCCATCAATAGCCCCTACAATGTTGGGAAACATTGCAGTGCTGAACTCACTTTTGATTTTGTTTAGCTCAGCAGGTTGGTTTGGAAACTGATTGAGCTTATTTGAAAGTGCCCTCGATTCCCTGTGTACAACCCATGACACTGAATATTTGCTGAGACCCATGGTGTCACCAACAACATTTAGGAACCCTCCTGTTGCATAAATTCTCAATGCAGTGCAAACCTATAGCAGCACTGAAGGCTTAGTCTTCCGCATTACACAGCCTGGTGTGAATGATGAGACGCCCCCATTAGAGGAGGGATGCAGATGCAGATAGAAGAATTTTAAACTCGAAAGGGAGCCTGTGGAGATGCTGTAGGCTGGGGTCATTGTGCTGTCAGTTCTATTGGGTAGTCCAATTAGGATTCTGTTTTAGTAGTCTAGGGGTCCGTTTCACAAAGCAGGTTCAACAAACTCTGAGTCTAATCCTGAACTCTGAGTTGATCTACTCTGAGATAGGAAACTCTGAGTTTCCGGTTCCAGAACAGCTGATTTGACTCAGTTTAATCAACTTGGTGTAGTTTCACCTGGAGTTAAGCGTGTGCACCACAACTATAAAAAGGCAGCATCAATGGAGCCCTGATTCAACGAGTCACCATGGCAATGGGGAAGAGGAGGGCTGCATTTTTCGCCCCACTAGAACTAGAAATCTTTATTCGCTCATACGGTGAGTTTGAGCATGTTTTCAGAAAGAAGTGCAACACCGCTGCAGCTGCAAAAGAGAGGGAGACGGCGTGGGAGAACATTGCTGCTCGGGTCAATGTGTAAGTTTAAATGTAGTCCTTTGTAATCACAATAATATTACAGAGGAAAACTGCTTGAATGGTCGCCTATTAATTTATTTCATTTAGGTGCAATGCCGCAGGGGAGAAGCGCACTTAGCAGCAGTTTAGGATGAAATATAAAAACATTGTTCAAACAAGTAAAACCTCGACATAATCTCATGGGGGTACCTCATTTTGATCATGTTTTACATTGTAAAGTAAATATTAAGTGGCTGTTTGACTGTGCAGTTGTTTTATCCCCAACATAATGCTGGTTTCACATACATAAATGTCTTCTCATCTACATCATGTTCTGTTAAATAATTAAGCCTATTTAAACTAACACAGACTTCTACTCAGCCAACAGAAAGAAGGCAGATGCCCGTAAAACGGGTGGTGGCCCAGCACCGCCACCTCTAACGGAGGCAGAGGAGCTGGCCATAAGCCAGAATTTAGGAAGGCCAGTGGCTGGCTCCGACATTGTACAAAAAGCTTCCGTTTGCAAAGAAACGCAACGCAACACACAATATCTGCTGGGATGTGAGAGCATGACTACAATTGGTAATGTAAGGACGGATTAGGTTGTGTATGTAGATGATGGACTGTGGCGTGAAACGGTACCGCTCAAAAAGATAATTGTCTGGAAATGCTAGAACATCTATGCGCGGTCTGATAACCATCTCTCGACGCATATTTAATTCTCTGCACAGTAATGCTGCACCTTCATCCATGGGATTGTTATCAAAAGGACATGCCATGTTAGTGAAAAAGTCGCCACTTACTGTGCCTAATGGACTTCTAATATACTGACTCTGATTTTTTTTAATGATTTTTTTAAATGACAGGCAGCAGAACTAGGCTACGCCAAAACTCGCCTGCTGACTGAATGAATGAGGAAATCAAATGGAGTGTGTGGCTCTGAAAGAAGGCGGAGACTGAGAGAAACTCGAGGTTCATGGAGAAAAACCTGGTCCCGACCAGGTTAGGTTCATAGAGTCTGTTATTACGGTAACTGACCAAGAGCTTAAGTTACCTCTCTCTGAAACAGGCTAGAGTTATCCCTCTTTCTTTGGTTTGAGTTACCTCCCTTTTTGAAACGGAAAACTCAGAGTTTCCCTCATTTCAGGGTTAACAGACTCTGAGTTTTCACTAAACCTGCTTTGTGGAACGGACCCCAGGTGAGATATAACAAATGCATGGATGAGGGTCTCTGCAATGACAGGGACAGTGACACAGGAAGTGATGGCCAGAGTCTGGAGATGTTCGTCAGGTGGAAGAAAGTACACATGGTTATGGATTTTATGTACAGCTCAAATGTAATGGTGGAGTCAAAGATAATGGCCAGATTGTGAACCTCAGAAGAGGAGCAGATGGAGCAGTCAGAGGAGGGAGGTGGGTGGAAATTTTGAAAGTTTCTGCTACCTTTGGTGCCTGATTTCAGTACTACTCTACACATTCCACCCATCCATATTCATCCTTCTAATCTGGTGATTAACTCAGAGACCTTCTGGTCACAAGACTATGTCTACAGCCTTTTTGCTCTGCTGTACAGTTTACCGAGCCTGTCTGCTGTCAGTACTACTGTATACAACCCATCTGTTCTTAGTACTGCTCAGCATGTATTCCATGCACATTTCACCTTATCTCAATATTAAAATTTCACTGGGGGGTAAAAAGGTATTATCAGGGTTATCTTCCCTAATGAGGATTTGTGTTTAAGATGGCCCCTTTGGCAGTTCCCCATAGGTGGGAAAATCAGAGTTTGAGAGTTATAGCCTAGTGATTTTTAATGAATTCCTGTCAACAATTGGTCACTAGATGGAACTCTTGATTCACTGTAAACCCTGACTGCTGTCAGCACTGTTAAACCAGCATGCTGCCAGTACTGCTGTATACTTCTCTTGCTATTTTACACAACCTGTCTGTTGTCAGTATTACATTTACAACCCATCTATTGCCAGTACTATGTTTACAACCTGTCTGTTGTGAGTACTATGTTCACAACCTGTCTGTTGCCAGTACTATATTTACAACCTGTGTTTTGTCAGTACTATGTTTACAACCTGTGTTTTGTCAGTACTGTATTTACACCCTGTGTGTTGTCAGTACTATGTTCATAACCTGTGTGTTGTCAGTACTATGTTCATAATCTGTGTGTTGTCAGTACTGTGTCTACACTCTGTGTGTTGTCAGTACTGTATTTACACCCTGTCTGTTGCCAGTACTATGTTTACAACCCATCTGTTGCCAGTACTATGTTAACAACCCGTCTATTGTCAGGACTGTGTTTACACTCTGTGTGCTGTCAATACTGTATTTACACCCTGTGTGTTGTCAGTACTATGTCTACAACCTATCTGCCAAAATATCAGTAGTTGTTTTTTCATTTAAAAAAAGTCAAATCTAATGGATTTAAACGTTAAAAGTAATTTCAGAAAAAAAAAAAAAACGACAAAATACTAGACCACATTTTAAACTCTACTTTCATTTTATATATATATATAGGTATAAAATGCAGATGGTTATTGTATGGATTATTGTGATGCAGAGTAAAATTGTGACCTGTTGCTCATGAAAATACGGTGTATAATAATTCATGTATAATCAATGTTCCATAAAAGTTAATTCAACTTAAAAAAGGGTGTACTTGACTGCAATCTGTGCTGCAACCCTGGGTTCATGAAAATAGAGCCCAATGCTGTACTTGTTCACATGGTATAATTATCATCATTGTTATTTCTCCTATCCATTATTTAGCTGATTGACTACTAGCTAAAGGTAGTACCTAAGTTACCTACCTGCCCTGAAAAAGCAACAAACCAACATAACAGCAAACCTTTGGTGAAAGTTAATAAAAAATATTGGCTGCTGTCTGTGTGACCTGTAAAGGCTAGCGCCTGATAAAATACACTGAGTGGGTCTATTAGTATACAGAGTAGTTGGTATCCTGAGTAAATGCTGGGCAGAAAACCATCCTTTTCAAAGAACTTCCTAAGTAAAACTTCAGCAGATGGAGAGGATTAGACTGTCGTAGATACTCAATAGAGACAGGTGAATTTGATAGAACCATTAAGTGGGTGGGTCTAACTTGCCAGGTGAAGGCCATCACTGCAGACTGAGGTTGACAGTGTTGGCCTAATTGGATTGGAGGGTAATATTACATGAAAAGACGTCACCCACTCCTTTAAAATGGCTGTAATTAGGGCATTCCTTAACTCTGACACAAGAGAGATTATGGAGGAGTAGGAATTAGAGCGCATTACAACCACACAGGTGACACAAGGAAGTTTCATTTCTTACTGGACAAGATGAATGGACCTAATACTATCCCTGTCTATACTATAATATAGACAGGGACATACCACCTTTTTATCTGCAGAGTAGAATTCACTTCCTCTCAATTTGGACATAAATTGGGACAAGAATTCCTAGCATTAAGTTTTTATAAGAGCCATTTAGTTTTTGGGTAATTTTAAACAAAAAAGAAAAGTTTGTAAAAACAATGAAAAATGTATATGGGTATGCAGTCAGAATGTATAACTCACAATTTTTCAAATTCAAAATCTTTTTTTTTTTTTCAAACTGCAAATAATTTCGCTGCCTCAACAAATGCAGATACAAATACAAATACTGGCTCCTCTGCACATCCCTAGTGGGAACATGACTCTGCTAGCTTGTTGTGCTACAAAGAACAACCGCTTGACTGTGTGCTACTTTGTAAAACTTCACTGCAAAGTCAAGATGTTGTAATATGTAGCACAACAAGCTAGCGAAGCTCTGTAAACAGAGCAGCTTTCCCTAAATTTAGGTATAGGGAAAGAACATGGTTTGAGTTCAAAGTACTTTGTTAAAGTTAGAGAAACACTGTGTTAAAATCCAGTTTTTTGTAATTATTAAAACAGGTCATTTGAACCTAAATATATAATACAAAGCTTTGGGGCATTTTGTGACCTTTTTTTTAATGTTATTTTATTTTTATGACAGTCAAGATGGGCGTTGCAGAACAGGTAAGAAGCTGCATACTGAACTGTGCTGTGAAGTTGCAACACAGAGTAGTTGGAAAGAACAGACATTTTCCTTTGGATGGAGAACTTGGACATTGGTTTTATAGTATTTGTTATCTTATTACTTGATTAATATTACGGGACAAAGAAGACCCCAAAGAAAAAAAAAAGAGCAGCATTACTGCTGACCTCAGATTTACTTAACCTGATGAATAAATATGTTTCAGAGTCAGTCAAGCAGGTTTTAAGCATCCTAGACTGCCAATGCATGCATTTTTACTGCACTTTCAAACTTATTAAGTGTAACTCAATAGATATGCCTCTTTATCTTAACTGATGCTGTTAATATAAGATAACTCAGAGGGATTTCAATATTCAGCTACACAAATTTGTGACAGGGAAATGACAGCAAGTCCCAAGAATGGGTGACTGCAACACACATAAAAAAACTTAAAAGTCATGCCAGACTGTTTCTTCTACCAAAGCAAAGAGTGGGAAAGTAGTAATGACTGATGAGGTCTATCTGACCCAAATGTTACGTTTATAATCATGGGAGCCAATTAACAGCGTGAGGATTATTTTTCTACGAAAAGACAATCTTTGGTTTTTATTTCCAGTTTCACACAGTTGTCTCATGTTATTCTGAGCTGCAGTGATGGAATCAGAGTGTAAAATCATCCACACTGTCAGCTATCACTCTGGGGAGAAAATCAACTAAACAATTAAAATGCAGCTAAAATCATCATTATTATATGTTTAGTGTTGTAAACGATCTTTCCATTTGTTAGAACCTCTGTTTTAAAACCGGAGTGGAAATGGAAAGCCTGGAACAATAAAATGTTTCTACTGACCTATAAAAATATATATTGCTCTTTTGTACTTGTCAACTTGTAAACTCAGGACTTTTGTCTATATTGGGATCCTCTAGGAATGAATACTCTTTTTTCCAGTGATCTGATTGGTCAGTGGTTGGGTGGTGTTGACAGATTATGATCTGATCCTCTGAAGTTAACCACCGTTGTAACCCTGAAAACCCAGAGTTAAACCTGAAGTTACCTAGCTAATGCCAAATCCTGCTTCCTAGTACAGGCCTCTGGCTACAAACTCAGCAGCTTGAAACAATAAGTTACCAGAGGCCATAGAGAACAATGCAAGACTAGTTGGAAGACATCACTGGCCATATGTCATAGTGTGTGTGTGTGTGTGTGTGTGTGTGTGTGTGTGTGTGTGTGAGGGTGTGTGTTTGCATGCGCACTTCTACATTTTTCTTGTCCATGTGTATCTACTATCTAGATGGCACTGCAAAAACATATCATAGTTATCACTTAAATTGTTTTACAGCTCAGGCTCAGAAACAGGTGTTGTTTTCCACTGCCACAACAATTCGAATGTCTGCTCCGGGGCCTAAGGAGGGTGATGCCAGTCTGTCTGTCCCACACAGTGGTGAGCAAGTCAGCTCAACATCTTTTGGCCTAATTGCCATTAAATTTGGTGTAGATATTAATTGTCACTAAAGGATGTTTGCAAATAACCTCATAACATGAACTCTTTCTTTTTTTGCACACTAAATGAGCTTTCTTATGGTCCCACTCTTGGGTCAAAATGTTGACTTTGTTCAAAAGATATTTCATAATCTAATGGCTATAGGCTAACATAAAATTTACTGAATATGTTAATAGTTTTTAAGAATTGGTAGCTTTTCCTCTAGCACTACTAGTAGCACTATCGGTAAGGCTCTAAAAAGACCTAAATTATCAGTATGTTCAACCAACACATTGTTATTGTGGAATGTGATGCTCTGCAGTCCTTGTCACTACTAACTTTTCTGTTGGCTCAGAGAGAGAGCCAGAGAGGGTTTAGACAAACATCTGCTACCTCTATGACACAAAGGGCCCTATTTTAACAATCTAAAGTGCACAGTCTGAGGCACATGGTGCAAGTGCATTTAGGGTGTGCACTGGCGCTGGAAACAGTGGGGCCAAAGGGCCATTGGCCCCCCCGCTTTACCCTCCTCCCACATTCTTTTTAAGTCATGAATCACTGTATGCCCTCAAATGCCCCTATATTGCAACCCTTACGGTAAAAAGTGCACATCTCGTTTGTGTTCATGTCAACAGCAACAGTGAACACAACAGCTGTGAGCACGATGCCAAGGCTTTGGGTCCGGGGCTGCCACTGCTTCAGCCCTGAATGATTTCAGCCGAGCCCTGCATATTTCTGCTCCTGAAAACTGGTATTTTAATGTAACAGAGTGGAACTTAATGTATGGCGACAGGGGGAGGGGGAGAAATACGGTGCTGCTCATAACAATGCACATACAGGGCATGGATGTATTACAGGCAGTAAAGTTGCTGTTTACAGTGAGTGGAGCTGTTTCCAGTGTTTCAGGCTTTTCTCCACATTTCAGCACACAGATTGGTCCATAATGAAAACTTAAGAGAGCACAAAAGCCTCAAATTGCGTGTCTTTAATTAGCAGAGGTGCACACACACAGAGCTCTCCACAATCACAAACCAACTTTCATGTATTTTGCTGCTTTTACTTCTCTAGTTTTTCTCATCTATAACATAATCTACTGAAATGTCTGTCAGAATAGACTCCAGCTATAAATGTGACTCAGGCAGGTCTGAAACATGATAGATTAATGTCTGAATTTTACACTGATGTCGCTCAGGTGTCATTGAATGTGTCCGGGATGTTGCAGAAACATCAGTACTGAAGTTCTGTTTGTTGCTCACTGCTGCTGTCAGGATCTGACGGTAATAAATGTTCTGTGTTCTGCTACACATCTACACTATTGACTGTATATAAAGAGGTCAGCTGTTACACACAGATTCCGGGTTTATACGATGGAATTGTTTGTAACATAGCAGCCCTTGTGATCGCCCCTGCTGAAAACAGTCCTGTGTAAAACAATGCAAGGGGCTGCGTTTGTGTGGGCGTGTTGTTTAAAATGTTGGTGAGACAATGACACATGATCCAGCAGTCCGGTTGGAGTAACAGATTATTGCATTTAAAGGCTGATCAGAAAAACACTGCACAGTGGTAATATTCACAACCCTGGTTATTAGTGCGCACATGTGGAGTGCATCTGTGTCTGCAGAAAATATGAAAAGGCCTTAACACACACACACACAAACACACACACATGCACACAGAAACTTTTTGGCCCCCGCATTTCTGTAATGAATCCGGCACCCCTGAGGGTGTGTCCAAATCCACTTTTGCTAGTTTAACGCTGGAAAAAATGGTTGGAGCTCCAGGCACATGGTTCAAAAGGGATGTCCTTAGTCTCTTAATTAATCATGGGTGTGTTTTGGGCATAACATGCAATAAACCAATCAGAATGTCATCTCCCATCCCCTTTAAAAGCCAGGGGTGCTTGCACCTTGGTAGATTACTATGATAATGGCGCATTTGCCAAGTAGTAGGAAGGAATGCTTCTCTGCAGAGGAAATGGATCTGCTTGTGTGCAAAGTGACAGCGCATGATCCATTATGAACACTGATAAATATTATGACTAACCATTATGACATGTATTTTTAAAAATATGTTAATCTACACAATAACGATCTTTCACATTGTAATCCTTTTGTCATCTTTTGAATGTCTGTGCGCTGCTGTGCATCCATGTGTCTGTAACAAGCAGAGTGTATGCATGTTGTGCACCCACCTATGTAGGCGCATATTACTGTCTTCATAATGCGCCCTTAAAATAAGTGAAACACTGTACCATTGACTTCAGACCAGGTTTTTGTTGGTCAATAGTGCAATCGCTTTCTGCTGCCTCAAGATAGCAATGCGCCAACAATGTGCCTGACCGCACCTCATAGGGCCCAAAGTGCTCAATCCCCCAGAAAGATTTTTAACTCAATTAACAAGTTGCAAATCTGCATAGCTTGTGGCCAGAAATTACAAACTCATAACAAAACTTATAACAATAATAATAATAACTTTATTTGTATAGCACCTTTCATACAAAAATAAATTACATGCACCAAGTGCTTCACATTAAGAAAGATATAAAAGGCATAAAATGAACATTAAAACATGTAAATGTAAGAGGGAAAATAAAACGTTTTGATATAAGATAAAATAAAGTGAAAATAGAACACATGATAAAATAAAACAACATAAAATAAAAAAACAAAGTTAAAACATAGAATACATAGAATGTATAAAATCAAGTGAAATTTTACATTTTAAAAGAAGTACCTCAAATTTCATGGTAAGTAAGTGAGTTGTTGCAACTTAATTTCCAAGTAGTTTCTGTCTAATTTCTACTGAGCGGACCCCTAAATTGAAGTGAGTTATTGCAGCTTAATTTCCAAGTAATTTCTTTCTAACTTCTGTGGATCATACCAGCTTAACTTCCAACTAATTTCTGTCTAATTTCTACTGAGCAGACCCCTAAATTGAAGTGAGTTGTTGCAGCTAAATTTCTAAGTAGTTTCTGTCTAATTTCTGCAGTCCAGTACATTGAAGTATGTAATCATTCACATTCTCACCAATTTCTGTATAATTTCAGCAGATCAGTCCAACTTTGTAACAAATTTCCTAAATATCCTTTTTTTTTTTTTTGAAAAATTGCAGCCATCATAAATTGCTAGTCACAGACAAATACAACTTAATAATCAAGAATCAAGTTACAAATTGCCCATTTTAAAAGTCCTTCTTGCTTATTGTCTGATAATAATGTCTTCACACCACTCAACAAGTTAAACATCACTTTTTATATTTATTTATTTTTTATATATGTCTTTAAAAAGTTGTCCAACCACTCCATCACACTGTTTTTTGGCCAACCAGTGGTTCCACTTGATGCATCTGAGGTTCATCTTAAGAGCTGTGGCTGTTTGGTTCCCCCTGAAGCAGTAGATGTTCTCCTTGTAAGAACACCAGGCTCTCTCAATATGTTGTGTATGAGACCCTGCCTGTGGATACACAAAGTGTCGTCTATGGTTGACATGATAATGGATGTAACCATTTTGTGACAGTCTTTCATACACTCTCCAACAATCTCTGATAAAAACAAAACTAATAAAAACAAACTACTGAAAATTAAACTGAAGCTTAACCAAATTGAACATGGAAATAACAGGCTAATTCAAAAGAGAAAACTATAATAACCTGTTTGTGTGTGTGTTTGAATATATGCTTGCTTTATGTCTACAGGTTCGCCCAGTTTCCTAGGTTCACTAAATGCACTAGCTTCAGTAAGAAGATTGGTTGTAGCAGACTCTATAAAGAGAGAAGACTTCCAGGCCACACAAAATACACACAACCACTGACTTAGGAAAAAAAATAGATAATATATTTATGAAGGCATTCTGTCCTGTTTCATTTTCCTGATAGCTTCTTTTTATACATTCAAAGCATCTCTTTAGAAAAAACAAAAATTCTTTGTTTGATGCAAATCTTCAACTCAATTGTACCACAGAAAAAAAGAAAAGAAAAAGTTAATCTGAGATCTCAGGAAAAATAAAAATAAAATAGAATGGTCCTTCATTTGGTTTCCTTTGATTTGGTTCCTATCTATTGCCCTTTGGGAAAGAGCAACATCCACATGTCAGCATCCCACCAAGATGAAGGTATCTACGAGCAGCGATGATGATCTGGATGACAGACGAAGCAGCTTCACTCACAGATAGAATTGTCCCTCAAAAAAACACAAAAAAGCCTGAACACAAGTGGGCAGAGCAGTTATCACACAGTCTGAATTTCCTTGTTTCATTGTCCATCAAATTAGGATTACAAGAATTAAATCTGCACCCACACAGAATTAAACCCTTACAATGACTAAAATAAATATGGTAACAGTTTCTAGGATGCCTATGTCTATAATGCATTATAAAATGTACTTATAATGTGTTATAATCTGCTTATAGCACTGTATAATTATAATTATATGCACTTATAAACATTCATAATGCTTTATAACAATGATCATAATACATTATGAAGCATTATATAATGACATAAGGTCAAGTATCATAACAATCATTTTATAATGCATTACTGGTGCTTATCACTCACCAAGTTTTTTTTAATGAGTCACTTTTGTTGATCAAACATTTACATAAAAGTAAAATATACTACTACAGGTAAAACAGAAATTGTTTCAGGTATTACTCATTGTGGGGTGTAACAGTACACCAAGTTCACAAAAAAATATTTTTTATGCCAAAAATAATGCCAAATATCCATTAATATGGAAATCAATAGCATTTGGGAGCCTCTGTGCAGTGCTGTTCCAAAATGTGAGTTAACCTCTGTGTTGTTGCCTAGGAAACTCTTGGTAGCGTAGCTCCTTTTAAGGAATAGGGCAGTGCGTAATATGTGTGCCCTGCAGTTAGCAACAATGGGTTAGCCTAACCTGAAGAGGCTAAACAGAGAAATAGAGAAAGGCGAAATGTCTGTCTGCTGAGTCTCCTGACTTTTGCTCAGCGCAGCCCCCCACCTTTCCAACAACCTAGGGGAAACACTGAAACTATTAGTGAAACAGTTTAGTTGTGCTGCAGTGAAAAAGGAAAACAACCTTTCTGTTTCTTGCAGTGAGTCAGGACACCTACTGACAGCTGTTTTTATGATGATTTATGGTCTAACTGTATATAAAGTAGTTCAAACTACCTCCACCTCCAGCAGCTACAACAGTAACATGCTGCTTACACACTGATGCTTCATTATTAATAATCTAATGATGTCATATATAATAATATATCAGTCAGGACCAAACCACTACTTTTACTTTAATGCATTTTAACTAAATTTTTCTCTCTTAGAACTGGTCCTTACAATGTGCTGTCTGACCACGTCAGAAATCAAATAGTTGTTCTGAACAGCTTCACTCAAAGGTGCAGTAAAAAGCCGACCATCACGGAAGGGGGGGGGGGGGGGGGGGGCATGGTCCTGTGTCACTACAGAGTTAAAGGAGCCTATTCTAATAAAAGTGTTGCACCCAGTCAGTGTTATTATATGGATCTTTCGTTTGTCATTCTGATGGCAGAGTAACCCAGGCTACCCAGCTAACATACTAATGAGCATGCTAGTGGTTCGCTGCCAAAACATTCAGGGTGGAATTTGCACTCTAGAGTTATTGTTCTGCATGTCAGACTAAGTGGATTATTAAACTATTTTGACAGTAATCGTTCGGGTCAAGGAGCGTATTCTTCGTACGATTACATGCACCGAACCGTAATGCGCATACCGTGACGGTCCGGGACAAAGACATGTACCATTAGACCCCCATTATCAATAATTTGAGACAATTGAGTCTTTAGAGTGAGTTTTTTGGGGAAACATTACATTAGTGAAACTTAAATGTCCATCATTTAGTTGTGCTTTGTCAAATTGGAGTGCTCAATTGTCTGTTATGACCCGCTAAACAAATGAATTCTACAACGTTTTGTGTCGTTCTTGCATAGTTTTTAATTTTTTTTCTTAACTTTACTTACGTAAACAATGAACACTTATAGTGACTTATAACCAGCTTGTAATGTATTATATCTGCCTATTCCTTGGGAATTTCATTACTTAACTTAAAGTAGGGATGGGCGATACGGGATTGCAATAAAAGTTATGTCAATTATGATGATAAACTTCTGACATTTTTGACTCGATATGAATAAATCTAACAGCCTAGCACACAGCAGTAATAAATGCAACAACATCCAATCAGTCTGCAATTTTTGGTTTGTATGTCAAAGTACATGCCCATTTCCTCCTGCAAAGCATTGTTTGAGCTACCAATGAAGAAAGTGGATGTGCTCTATAAAAGAGGAAAAAAATGATTGGAACTGAGGGGCATGAAAGGGGTATGATGCAGCACCATCAGATTAGCCTCTGTCAGTCTGTCCCCAGATAAACAGTAAACCCAGGCTGGCGAAGAGGGACAAACTCCACTGCATCTGTTGATGAGGCTGTTGATGATTCTCCAAATCCACAATTTGATTTGATTTTGATTTAAACATTTTTTTCAGCACTGACAGCTACACCATTGTTAGTCTTGATTTGTAAAGATCAACAGATCAATTGGTTTTATGCCCTGACAACTGTCATTTACACTTTCAAATTATTCTTTAAAGGATAGGCTACATGGTATCAATTGTGATATAACTACGATATTTTTGGGGGGAGAATGTACTACACTAAGGCCATATGGTCAAATGTAAATGATGATTTAAAATGTAATAACAACAGCTTATTGCACCAGTCAATTGGGAACAAACTGTTAAACACGAAAACAAAAAAAACAGCCACTAGATGGCAGAAGGGTACTTTGCAACAACAATTTGAGTTTCCTCACCTGCAGCAAACTAAGTTTAAGTTTTGCACTTTGTAGACAGTCCCTGTGCACTCATCTCACAGCCAGCTGTACGGAGACCAGTGTTATTAGTCGAGCTCAGAGGACGGTTTGTTTTGGTGAAAATTAGGTTGTAGCTTGTTACTATGGTAGGAAAGAGGCGTCATTTGTGTTATATCAACATTTCACTTATGAGTTATTGATCCATGAAGTTCAAATCTATAATAATGTATTTCTGTGTCTCAGGCTACCAGTAAGCTATGCTGTATCTTTGAATTCTTATTATATATAATATCTTTGAACATGCAGGTAGACACTAGCTAGGCAGCTGTGCACAGAGAAGTTTCTAGTTTCCCTTCAGTTACTGCAGGTCACACTACTCAGACAGGTGTGTGGCCAAAGGTAAGTTTGAAAAGAGTAAAATAAGGGTTCTCTCTACTCCCCACTCAGCCACACATTTGGTGAGAAACAAACTCTGATTATTGGCAGCTCCATAGTGAGGAACGTGAAGTTAGCAACACCAGCAGCCATAGTCAAATGTATTTCTGGGGCCAGAGCAGGTGACAGGTCACCAAAATTAATGTTGAGTTGGTGTGTACATATGCAAAGACAATGTCGGACTCTGTAGTTTTCTCTGGGCCCCTGCCTAATCTCACCAGTGATGACATGTATAGCATGTCATCATTCAACTGCTGGCTGTCGAGGTGGTGTCCAGCAAACGATGTGGGCTTCATAGACAATTGGCAGACTTTCTGAGGAAGGCCTGGTCTAATTAGGAGAGACGGCATACATCCCGCTTTGGATGGAGCAGCTCTCATATCTAGAAATATGGCTGAGTTTATTAGCAGACCAAAACCATGACAACCCAGAGTTGAGACCAGGAGGCAGAGTTGCAGTCTTACACGCTTCTCTGCGCTTCCATTAGGGCAGTTACTTTTCCCCCCGACTACATAAGTCAATTAAATCTAAAATAAACAAAAGAGGAGTCATTCATAAAAATCTAAAACAAATTAACACCATGTCTGCAATTGTACAACAAAATAGGAGAATTAAATGTGGACTCTTAAACATTAGATCACTATCATCTAAAGCTGTATGAGTAAACAATCTAATCTCAGATCATCATATTGATTTATTTTGTCTTACTGAAACCTGGCTGTGTCATGAGGAATATGTCAGCCTTAATGAATCCACTCCCCTCAGTCATATTAATACTCATATTCCGCGAGATACTGGCCAAGGAGGTGGAGTCGCAGCCATCATCAACTCAAGCCTTATTGTCAACCCTAGACCTAAATTTAATTATAACTCATTAGAAAGCCTTGTTCTTAATATCTCTCACCCAACCTGGAAAACTTTACAGCCAATTCTATTTGTTATACTGTACTATCCTCCTGGTCCATACTCTGAATTCTTGTCTGAATTCTCAGCGTTTTTATCAAACTTAGTCCTTAGTACAGATAAAGTAATTATAGTAGGTGATTTCAATATTCATGTGGATGTCCATAATGATAGTCTTAGCACTGTGTTTATCTCATTATTAGA
Source organism: Thunnus thynnus (assembly GCF_963924715.1). Taxonomy (NCBI): domain Eukaryota; kingdom Metazoa; phylum Chordata; class Actinopteri; order Scombriformes; family Scombridae; genus Thunnus; species Thunnus thynnus. Next base: position 30,002,980 of record NC_089534.1, read on the forward strand.
CTCAAGTGGTTTCTCTCAGAGTGTAAATAAGCCCACTCACTCTCTTAATCACACCCTTGATCTTGTGCTGATTTATGACATCGAAATTGAACATCTGATAGTTTTTCCACAAAATCCTATTTTATCAGACCATTACTTGATAACTTTTGAATTCCTATTAGTTGATTACACACCATTAGACAAAAATGTCTTCACTAGATGTCTATCTGATAGTGCTATAGCTAAATTTAAGGAAGCAATTCCATCAGTATTGAATTCAATACTACATCTCAATACTACAGAGGACTCCTGTGTCAATTTTAGTCCCTCCCAAATTGATAATCTTGTTGATAGTACCACTGGCTCACTGCAAACAGTTGACTCCATCACCCTCCATCACCCCCTTAAAAAGGAAAATAATAAAACATAAGGTTAGTGCCATGGTTTAACTCCCAAACTTGCAATTGGAAAGGATCTGGCATTCCACCAAACTAGAAGCCTTAGCCTGGAAAGATAGGAGAAGATAGGATAAAAAACATATAGGAGGGCCCTCTGTCATGCCAAAGCCGCCTATTACTTAGCATTAATAGAGGAGAATAAAAACAGCCCTAGGTTCCTTTGTAGCACTTTGGCCAGGCTGACAAAGAGTCATAACTCTCTTGATCCATGTATTCATATAGCTCTCAGTAGTAACAACTTTATGAGCTTCTTTAATGATAAAATTCTAACTATTAGAGACAAAATTCATCACCTCATGCCCTCAACAGGCACTGATTTATCCCCAGACACAGGAACCTTAGAAACAGCTGTAGATCCTGACATATATTTGGACTGTTTTTCTCCAGTCGACTTTCCTGAATTAACTTCAATGATTTGTTCAGCACCACTGTAAGGAGTCTGGGGGTTATTTTTGATCAGGATATGTCCTTCAACTCCCACATAAAACAAATTTCAAGGACTGTCTTTTGTCACTTACATAATATTGCAAAAATCAGGCACATCCTTTCTCAAAAAGATGCAGAAAAATACTCCACACATTTGTTACTTCTAGGCTGGATTATTGCAATTCTTTATTATCAGGCTACCCTAACAAGTCTCTAAAGACTCTCTAGCTGGTCCAGAATGCTGCTGCATGTGTACTGACAAAAACAAAGACAAACAAAAAAAGAGATCATATTTCTCCCATCTTAGCTTTGCTGCATTGGCTTCCAGTAAAATCTAGAATTGAATTTAAAATCCGTCTCCTCACCTACAAAGCTCTTAATGGTCAGACACCTTCATATCTTAAAAAGCTCATAGTATCCTATTACCCCACTAGAACACTGCTCACAGAATACATGCTTACTGGTGGTTCCTACAGTCTCAGTCCCTGGGGTTTCCTTATCTGCAGGAAACCCCAGGGACCACGCTGCCATGGGGATGTCCTTCTCCTGCTGTTGCTGCTGTTTGTTGTTGCTAGTCATGTATCTATTGTTATGCTGTTGTTGTTGTTGTTGTAGCTGTTGTTGTTCTGCCTCTCTGTGCCCCCCCCCCCCTCTCTCAACCCAACCGGTCAAAGCAGATGACCGCCCACCTAGAGCTGGGTTCTGCTTGAGGTTTCTTCCCGTTAAAGGGAGTTTTTCTTTACCGCTGTCGCCAAGTGCTTGCTCATGGGGGAATTGTTGGGTCTCTGTAAATTAAAGAGTATGGTCTAGACCTGCTCTATGTGAAAAGTGCCCTGAGATGACTTTTTTGTGATTTGGCACTATATAAATAAAACTGAATGAATGAATAAATGAATGAATCAGATATTCTTTTTGAATGGGTAAAGTACTGGTGTAAAACCGACTCCTACACACAGTGTTGCATTATGGGTTGTGTGGGCATTATGGGCAGGAGTTTCTTAAGACTTGTGTAACGTGTTTTTCTGCCATGGAGGAAATAAATTCATGACAAGTGAAAACGAGTCCAAAGTGTCTTCCAACATCTCTACTGCCAAAATGAAATATGTCAAGCTGCCAAATACCACTGCCACAGATGATAAGGAGCTTATCATTAATGGTAACTGCTAGAGAAAATAATTTTTGACTGCTTCCAGGAGCCTGGCAGGAGAGCGTGTGAGTATGTAACTATACTATGATGTAAGTTATATTCAAAAAGTAACGTTATTTTTCCAAAAATAGGTGTTGGAAAAGGGGGCATTGTCTTGTAATCGGGGTTGCCTTATATTTGTATTATTATTTATATTTGTACCCCAAGCATGAGTGCATTATGCCATCGAGAGCTACTGTGACTAAACGCATTGAAAACACTTTGAGGAGAAGAAGGTTGAGCTAAAAGTCAAGCTAACAGGGACGCTAAATTCAGATATAAAAGAATTGTTAAAACCAGGGGGTCGATAAATTAAAATACAATAAAATGGATTAGCGAGACCAACTTTGGTTAACTGCAGTTCAAAAGCGGTGAAGAATGCAGTCTTCACTGGCCGACTCTGAAAGCATTTCTTCAGGACCACAGCAAGACCTCCACCCCGGCCTGTGGATCTCGGAGTACAATCAATAGTGAGTAATAGTGCAATCAGGTGGGCACAGTTCAATAAAAGGGCTGTAATCTGTACATTTCTGCCAAGTCTCAGTCAGAAACAGAAAGACCAATCCTTTTGAGATAAAAAAGTTGTTCAATAAAAAGGATTTATTTAGGATGGAGTGAGCGTTCAACAATGCTAACCTGAGGGGCACAGAGTCATTGTTAGCATTGTTGGCAGCAGCACAGGCCAAGGGGCGCAGGTACCGAGGGTCTGATCTGCCACGCGCAGAGGAGTGTGGATGGGATACCCTGTTCCTGACAACTGGAATGAGTGAGCCAGGACCTGAAGTGAAAAAGCTGCTGCTGCTGCTGTTGCTGCTGGCGGACGATAGGGGGTGCTCGCACATGAGACGAAGGGATGGGATGAGACAGGAGAGGAAGAAGGGGGCTCCGGAGTGGGTGTGGATTGCATGTTGAAAGTTTGCCAACAGCATTGGGGTACCCTGCCTGTTGGGATGAATCCTGTCTCCTTTGAAGAGCGATGCGCGATCCCAGAACAGGTTAAAATTGTCAATAAAAAACAAGTTTTGAACGCTAAATGCAGAGTGGAGCCAGGTGTTCAGGCTAAGAATGCGGGTAAAGTGCTCAGCTCCGCGCCCAAATGAGGGAATAGGCCTGCTGATAAAAATAGACTTTCCAGTGTCCTTTAAAACGCTGAAAAGGAGGTTTAACTCATTTTTGGTGTGCTCAGACTCCCGACAGGAAGTGTCATTTGACCCTACATGCAGTACTATGCGTGTAATGGAGGCTGGGAGTGAGGGCAGCAAGCAGAGGATTTTATCCATAATCACGGGTATTGTGGGACCAGGGAAACAGCGCTTAATAGCATTGATGAAATGGATGTCCCTGGTTATGGAGTCATCGATGATTAATGTGGTGGGAGGAATGAGAGGACGAGGAGGTGAAGTGTGCAAGCTACCTGGACTGGGCAGCGGGTGCTCCGTCTGCGATGACAGCTGTTCAGGTGGGAGAGTCTGTGCAGGTGGGCAGGAGCAAGGAGGCTCAGCCGGAGGAAGATCTTCTGAGTGTCTGATGATGGCCTCCCGCAGCATCCTACGGCGCCTATTCCCATTCGTGGAGCAGTGAGCCGCCCGTTCTGCGCTGGCCACAAGTGGAGGAGACACAGCGGTGACAGGAGGGGCCAGAGCCGGAGTGCAATCTGATGGCTCGGACACTGGCGGGACTGCAGGGGCATCACCAGGACGGAGGAGGAGCCTGGTGCATCAGGGAAATGAAGCGGTTAGAGAGAGTGAATGGAGGTGGCGGGGAGACTCTCCCTTTAACCGGATCCCTCCTTCGGCCGTGATGAACCACCTCAGCCCATGACGGTTGGGACGGCATCAGAGTTAAGCCCTATAACTTGACTCCACATGATCTGATCTTTTCCAAATTTCATATGCTTGTTAAGAGTCCCGGTCTTAAGAAATGTAAAGGCCCATATTTAATGACAGTCATAGCGCCACCTACTTGTTACAGGAAGTTTTAAGCGCCACTCTTTTGCTAACTACCCCTAGCAGGTTAGTCAGAAACACATAAAATTTGGTCAGCCAAGGTGTAAGACCTTGATGATGATAACTCCTGAAGCCTTTGAGTTTTCATCAAAAGCCGTTGCCATGGCAACACATTGTTCACCACAAAATACAAAGCTGTTTTTAAGGGCCAGATATGCTTGAAAACTCACAAAACTTTGCACACACATGGCAGGTCTTAAAGTCTGTAATATCGTATCGGTGGCTGGTATAAGTGTGGCAGAATGGCTCTACAGCACCCCCTACAATATTTCAATGAAGCAGCCCCCACGCCACGTTAAATCTACATGTATGAAAATTGGTACAAACATGTATCATACCAGGGCACACAAAAAAGTCTCTGGACCCATAGCTGAAACCCAACAGGAAGTCGGCCATTTTGAATTTAGTGGTCAATTTTGGCGATTTTGCATGTCTTATATTTTAACAAACTCCTCCTACAGAATTCATCATAACAACTTCAAAATCGGTGTGTGTCATCTAGACTACTATGTGATCAAAGGTTATCAAAAGATTTAGCTATCATTGAAGTGCGTGGCTGTGGCGTGGCGTTGAGTTTTGATGTTTCGCCATAACAGAGGAAATTGCTATAACTTTAGTGTGCATCGTCGGATCTGCCTAAAACTTCACGTTTGATAACAGTCCAGGCCTGAACACGTTTACATGCCAATATTCAGTCAGTGATGCAAACTGGGTCAATAGCACCCCCTACGAAACTTCAATGAAGCAGCCCCAGCATCAGGCAAAATAGTGGACAAAGGAAATGATGTTTTTCTCCTTCTCGCAGTGTCTGAAAACAGCCCACCTCTGAAGACATCTACATGCCCATGACAGACGCCCTTTGACTGCACTGCATCCCGAAGTGCGCAAGGGTGCGAGGGCCCGATCATTGCTGCTTGCAGCTTTAATTATTATTATTATTCCGAAACAAACACATTTTTTAGGGCCTGAACATGCACGAAAAGTTGTTAACCTTCGCACATACATCAAAAGTGGTGAAAAATTTGATATTTTATAGGTCTCAAACATGGGCGTGGCAAAATGGCTCGATAGCGCCCTGTAGAAAATTAAGAAAATTGAGCCCCTCGATACGGATTGTTGTAGAACAATGAAATTCGGTATGCATATGAAACCAAAAAGTCTCTTGGAGCTATACCCTAAGTCCAACAGGAAGTCAGCCATTTTGGATCAAAGTTGTGATTTTGATGCCAATGTTACCATTTCCAGCCCGCATACGTTAACGAAGTCCTCAGCAACTTCAAATTCAGTCAGTATCATTTACAGACCAGATGAAAAGTTATCAAAACGGTGAGTTTTTGACATTCCCAAGGGGGCATCGCAGGGCGGTGAATTTCGATCCTTCGCCATGAAAATTGAAATGGCCATAATTTCCAACATACATGATCCTAAGAGACCCAAACCTGAACTTCTAATAATAATAATTAGTTGGTGTACTCTAGTTGGGGTGGGCCCGAATACAAATTATTTGTTTTAGGGAAAAAAAAAAAAAACCACGTCAAGTACCAGTGTGCAGCTGAGTAACATCGTTATCTCAGTCTCTGTCCTCTGCCCCACTGTTACATCCATCAGCAGGTCTCAACGAGGGGAGTCACATCCACTTGCTACATGATGCACATTTCCTAATTTGGACACCACTCCCGGAGTTGGGAGTGTTCCCTAGAGTTAAAGCTGAGCTACTGACACACGAAGTGCTCCCAAGGGACTCTCTATAACTCCAAAGACGACCCCTAGAAATTTTCAAATTAATTAAATTAAATTAAATTAAATTAAAAAATTAAAATTTTACTATGCAATTTTTGCACAGTGTTTGTCATTTACAGGCCTTATACTTAAACAAACTCCTCCTAGAGAATTCACCATAGAGACTTCAAATTTGGCCAGCAAAATCTCAAGATCTTCATGATACCAAACTGCAAAGCTTTTATGTTGTCGTGGAATGCTGTTGCTGTGGCAATGCAGAAAATTTCCATGTTTCACCATGAAAGAAGAAGCTGTTGTGACTTGACTCTACATTGTCCAATCTGCCCCAAATTTCACATGCTGAATAAGACTCCAGGCCTGAAGACATCTACATGCACATATTGAGTCATAGTCATAGTCATACTTCCTACTGACAACAGGAAGTCAGCATTTTGTGACAAACATTGCCCAATTTACATGAAATTTACATGGTCTGTTCTACACATGATATACAGCAACGTGACTTATAACTAGTCAGTGCTCTCGAACATCACATAGTGGTCGCAGGAAGTCAGAGTCATCTGCTATATGCGATGTCCAATATTCATGAAAATGTATACATCCATGTCAGTTGCCCTCTGGTAAATGTGTTGCTTTATTGTGTTGCTCCACAATAACAGCACTTCGACTGTGGTGTTTCCCAACATGCATGCAAGGGCCCGATCATCCCTGCAGCTTTAATATTATAAGTGTTTCCTGAGAGGAGCATATTTTTGGCCAGGACGAAGTCCCCTGTCTCCATGCCAAAATTGAAAGCAAGCTGGAAATTCCACTTCCAACGGCTGTGACCTCGAGAACACACCTGTGAGGGACAGTAACAAACATAAAGTGAAATTATGCATCAACAGTGTTAACACCACACAAATGTATGCTGTTGTAATGCTACATCAAATGAGGTGGGCAGAGTGTGTAAGATAAACATAGTTTAACAAGGTATTAAAAGCACTGGAAAAACAATAAAACCTTGTTACAAAAGAGCTTCCTCGCCCATTCAATAGTGATTGCAATTCCTCATGACTGAAAGATGACCCCAAAGGGTTGAAAAGCATCACATTCAACACTTAGGACAGGGTCACTGTAGATACACTTTGTCACTGGGAAATTGAGAAAGCGTGTTAGTTGCCTAAGGTTTTTCTCATATGCTATGGAAGCTTTTCTCACCAACAATGTTCACACCTGCTGGTAATCTAGAACAGATGTGATGTCAGACATTGAGAATTCTTCATTCCCTCTGAGATTGTGCACTATTTCTTCAATGCCTGCAGTTAGGAGTCTTTTAACTGGAAAAGATCTCTTTTGGGCACCACCAGTTCTATGTTGGGAAATACAAAGAAGGATAGGAAGGAATTACAACTTTCGTACATCAATTCCATCCATCAATGTTAAGAGTCTGGATGCCATGAATTATCCTAATAGGGAAAACCATGCACACTTTCAGACACATTTCTATCCTGGAAGGCATTCATGGTGTTGCATTCAGTTGTTGCTGCATAAAGTGGGTGTGATAGTCAGGTTGTCGGTTTTGGGTTCCACTATTGGAAAGGGGGTTTCAGACACTTTTAGAATGATCTGACAAGCAGTTTGTTTGAAGCATACTGAGGTTTTATGCCAGAGAATACAACATCTGTATCTATGTGTGTAATTAGAGACCCTCAGTGAATGTAGTTCCAGTGTGTAATCGGCTAAATATCACCAACTGCTGAGTCCATGCAGTGACTGTCTGTTTGCTTGGACTAACTTATCCACATCATGTCTGTAGATTCAGATTAATTAAAAGTACCATTAAAATAAGGGAGGGAAAGTCCAACATTCCTAAAGTGAATGTAGTCTTTTTATAATTAGTTTGATGAATCAACATTTAGGCCCATTTTGCCTTCAAGCACTTTACTAGAATAGCCTTACCTTCAGTTCTTAAAAGTAAGTTAAACACTACAATCAACAGGTTCCCCCCCTCCACTCCCACTCCCACCCCCACCCGTGGGTGCACTTTAGGAAGTCAGGCTCCCTCTTTGTCTTTGCTTAGCTTTGGCCTTTACACAGGGGAACCCCCTATTGTGAAGTTATTTAGACATTCTGGATACATCCCGCGGCTCACACAACCCTGCATAATACACATACACACACACAGTGCACAAAGAAACACAAATTTACACAGCTATCCTTGTTAGGACATTGCATTGACTTCCATTCATTGTGGACAGCCTCACCCAAACCCTAAGCTTGACCATAACCAATTCATGCCTAACCCTAACCTTAATCTAACCTCAATTCACACCTTATCCCTTACCCTAACCAGAACCTCAGAAATGACATTTTGCCTCATAAGGACACACACACACACACACACACACACACACACACACACAGACTAACCACACTAACTCCAGGAGACGATAACCTTTGTGAGTTAATCACTGTATTTCACTGGGATGGACTTTTACAGCCAGACTAACATGACTGAAGCATGATGGGATTGTGGAAGCTGCTGCAGGGCCTCAAATCAAGAAGAATACAACAAAGGACTCTTCTTATGGGGCCCTGTTAAAGGCCTCTCCAGCAGAATTGTGACTTCTAATGAAGCAGATTGAGTTATTGAGGCTATAAATGCTCAGATTGTCTCTGGGCTAACATTTGTTGAGTGGATAAGAGACGGTCTGTTCACTGCTGTGTGTGTGTGTGTGTATGTGTGTGCGTGTGTGCGTGGGTAGGTGGGTGGTAGAGGGAGCAGGTTTCTGTCCGCTTCAGTTGGTACTTTGTTAATGTGCATGGAGGATTGTGAGGAAATAGAGAGATAAACAAGCTGCATGTGCAAATGAATGTGTTGCAGTTCTGAAGTTGTAATCTGCCTGGGCCTGGTTGAGTCTACAGTATGCTAAGCAGTCAGTGCTGTAGTATTTACTGACAATGCTCAGTGCTGTGTTTTTGCCCTGCGTCAGTCAGTATTTGATACAATGATTTTTCTGTCCTTGCCAGGGCCAAGGTACAGTGTGTGTGTGTGTGTGTTAGTAAGTAAATAAATGTTACCGTTTAATCTTGTACAATGTCATTTAATATTTCAACCTCTATCTCTGTTCATAGATGGTCTTTTGTGTCATATGTGAATGTCCTCCCTAACATTTCTCTGGTTGTCCACTGACTCCTGGTCGATGACCTTTAAACCCCTCTCAGTGGATGCTGTGAGTGGGTTGGTCTGGTGTTCATTCAGTCAGCATGTTGTCGGTGAACATTTTGTGATATAGGTTTGATATAAAACCTAATCAGGACAGTGTTACATTACTTATATTTTCTGTTGCAAATTAGTAGTATGTAAACATGAAATTAAACATTACCCACTTTTGCACAAAGATAAACTGTAACGGACAGATTTCCATGATTCATGTTCCCTAGAGAGTGACGTGTTTATCATTTTTGACACTCTGTGAACTTTACAATGTTGGCATTATCAGGTCAAAATCTTATAAAATATGACATACAATATCTTTTTTTTATTGAACACAGTTGGCAGCAATCCCACAATGCATTGAGCTGTATTTTATAGGTGTGAAAATTACTATTGTGCAACTGTACAGATATCAGTGATGATGCAAAACCATGACGATTAGTAAGATACCAAAATCTCAATTTACTGCTCACTATTGAGTAAACTATCAAGTGTCTGATGGGTGATTTTGGGCATGGTTTATGTTTATTTGCCACTATGTATTGACTGTACAGATGTTAGCTGCTATTTAGATATGTAAGAACACTCCATGTGCACACGCAATGCACATATGGTACGTTTTTGTATCAGCTCAGCCTCTGACTGATCTGAAAATATGCACCATCCAGGCATTATTCCAAACAAACATGAAACATCACTTCCTGAGTCTCAGAAAAAACATATTTTTCTGCCACTAGGTTTTTAGAACAGTTAGTGTAACCATTAATCATTATTACATTATAACAATCAGTGATAAGGTGAAATGCATATTTATTAATGGGAAAACTGTGAGGTAACACTTAAACATCTTGGTACAACATTCCATTTCTTTGTGTTGTACAAATGTTCCATTCTCTGCAGCAATGATTAGATGACTGAGGCAAATAAATTGGGATTTACAGGTTTGGCAGTCACATCCCAAAATTGCAATACACGTGTAATGTGGCTAAACCTGCATCAATAAATGAGGCAAGAACTTCATGGGGACTAGTTAAAGGAATCACTGTTTTGTTTCACACCATTTATGTTTCTATTTTTAAGTGAATGTAATTGCCCCCAATTTAGCCCCCTGTTAATTGGCAGCATGTGTGTTGAGGTGTTAATCCAATTAGAGCAGCAAATACCACTAAGAATGTCACATTGGGATCTAGTTGGGGCTCAGCACTAATAGTATAAAGTGATTGCATATTATTGCTGATCTGGTTCGGCAAGTAGCTGGTTTCAGCTGTGTGTCAATAATCTGATGATATCCCACCTCTCCTTGTTAGTGCTGATCTAACAGGATTGTTTAAATTAAAATAGTGATGTAGCGAGAAGCACTGGACCTGGAAAAAAAGCTTCATTAAATGATGATGTATCATGTAGAACTGCAAAAACACATTTTTTTCATGTACAGTCTTACTGGGGAAAAAAGGATCCAGATAGGAACAACATAGGAACCACATAGTCCCCTCATGTTTTCTAACTGACTGTACTGCTACTGGTTTGACTTGGTTTGGTTTTTCGACTTTTTTGACTGGATGAAAGTGGGTGTGGTTGTGGTGCATTTGATTTTTTGCTTATGATTTATGATCTAGTGGCGAAGAAATAATGTCAGCAAGTCAACTTCACTAACTCTCTTCAGCCCCTTCATGTTGTCTGCCAAAATGTGATGGCAGTTGTGGGGTTGTTTGCTTATGTTGTCAACTCACTGTCATTTAAAGAGGATTAGCTTTTTGTTTTTGACTGTTAAACTCAAAGTAAATAACACCTAAAGACAGGGATTTTTTTGAACTTAACTTTGATTTTTGCTTATTTAGTTATGAAAATATAATGTTATTGTGAAAAACTACCTGCAGCTAATTTTTCAAGTGCTTTAACATTGTTCAGCTCAGGTGACACATAACATCATTCTCTACTGTCAAACATTGTATATCATTCTGAAAGTCAGTGTCACAACACAGCAGCAGTTACTTTAAAAGCTAGTGGTAAAATGCTCCCATGAATGTATTGGAGCAAGGGTTTTTACACTTTGTTAAAAGTATTTGTTTTGGAAAATATCAGACAAGTCAGGAAGTCCAGTGAAATATTACTCCATTAGTATTTAATACCAACCAGAGATCATGGGAGCCTCACAGAAGTAAAGTAATTGAAGTAGTAATTTCCCTCCTCAGAATGTTAAGGCAAACCATCTTTATTCTATGACGTGCAATAGCTATGCGCATGCTCAGAAAAGTAGTTCCCAAGATGTTTTCAATTTGATACAAGATATCTTTTCGTTTTTTTGTAGTGTGAGGGCAGTACAATAGACAAGGAGCAAGGCCACTAGTAGCAGGGGGCAGGATTTATAAGGAGATAATGTACTTTGTGTAGTATTTTAAATTGCAATGCTCTTGATCACTTACAAATTGAGTTTTTTCTTTTTGTAATATTCCAAATACCTTCCACATGTTTTCTGTAATCTGTACACATAATTCCCTCTCCCAGCAGTTCCTGAATGCCAGCAGAGGAATTGCACCTTAAATTGTTGTATAGGGCACTGATTGGTGTGTGTTTCTCAGTGCTGAAAACATTCAAATCAATGAGGAAAGCAGGTTTTCTCTTGATCTTATCAGAAAAAATCAAAAGAGATTCTTCCTGGATATATCATATTTCTGTACTATCTGTTTAAAGCCCATAAGAATCTCAATCTGAGAGAGGTCCCACAAGGAAGAAATACCCTTCGAGGCCCCATGTTTGACACCACCAAGGGGTGAATGACCTATATACAATGCTGTGCCTGATTGTATCCTGTGTAGACACTGATGGAGGGCTGAAGATGCTGCTGCTGCTTTAGACATTGTAGTGGATGTTAACCCGGATCTTCCTTCAACACATAGTACTGCTCCAGTCTGAATTATTAACTCCCCCGCTTGTTATCCCTCACCCCAGACTTTAACGAAGTTGTAAGCAGCTCCTTTATAGTAACCAGAATAGACCATCAGAAATGCAAATGTGCTGGTGTATATTCTCCCTCATGGCGTCTCCTCAGCCACATGTGACACAACCTGCAGTATACAGAAGAACCAACAGGAAGAGAAAAAAAGAGAGAATGTATAAAAAAGTAAGTAGGAGCATCTGAGAATGAAGTGTAATTACATGTTTGCTCATCAGTGGCAGAGCTACACACTTGTTAAGTGGTGGGAGAGTTTGCATGTGTATGCGTATGTGCTCTGTGACTGTGTCTGTATGTTGCATACTGTATACATGCATGTGGGCACAGAAGCAGCTGGTTTGTTTTATATCTAACCAGTGGATATGCCAAATGACCCTGTAACATGCATGCATTTATCAAACTGTAAACCTTGGCAGGGGAAGGTTGTATATCCTCAGCAGTGTGAGAAACATTGCAGTGCAGAGTGCTTGAATGACTTCTGTATATTTACATGGGTTTTAAATGCTCAACAGTTCAACACTCCATCCCACAGCTCACAGCTTGGCTGCTCACATTGTCACCAGCTGCAATGCACTGAACCACAAACACTCAACAGGGTCACTCTCTCTTTTGCTCTGATGATTTTTCAGGATTAGTGGATATCATACTAGTAGATATAGTGCTTAACTTAAAGGCTTTTTAAAGAACTTCTTCTTTTGAGCAAAGATCCTTTCCCTGGGGATTCCTGTCCCTTAGAGAGAGGATTTGTTTCCTCTGTGACAGTAATGAGTAGCTCCCACAGAAAACCACTGTGTTGAATAATTGACTGTAAACACTCAGGGAATGTTAATTAAGCCTCTCACACAACCAAACAGATTCAGCGGGTAATTTTGTGCTCTGGGGACAGGGAAACCTCATGCAGCTCAGTATGTGTAAAGCAACTTCAAAATAAATTAGTTGAAAGCAAAAAAGCCTTTATGCTTCCATCAGTGTGGAGTACATGGTGGTCTGCAGAGCATTCACAGCCTGAAAAATGGCAGCAGCAGTTTAGCAAGGAATCATTTCATTCAAATGTGGCTGAGAATAAAGCCAGGACAGCAGCAAGATCAGAGTAAGTAACACAAACATATTATACTTGCAGCACTGTGCTGATACTCTGACCAGCTGAAGTAAAATAAGTAAAAACCATGAAAGTGGCCCCTATTACACCCCATTGCCTTGGTTAACCCAAACTGAGGTCTCTATATGAGATGTGACAAAAATATCTGTATTCAGATTTATTATACTTGAAGTGGGTGTGGTTTACAACAAACTTATGAATAAATGGTCTACTCTGCTTCATTTTCTGCATTATATTGTTTTATTTTTTACTCAAAAAAATAAAAAAGCCTTTGCACAGAGGGTAAGCAGAATAGCCATAGTTAAAATGAACATTCCCTGAAAATCAAGTACCTGTAATGACACCACTTAACACACACACCTGGGCTGGCTTTTACTTCTGGGTGATCTCTCCACACTTCCAAGTCACACAGCAGTTTATACCATTCATTTTAATAGCTCTAACAATATCCAAGGGGACTAGGTGTTGGAGTAGGTGTTTGCTTCTCAGCTTCAGGACCACTTTAAACATAACAACCTAAACTTTCAGTCAGGTTTTCGTTCAGCACACAGCACTGAAACAACTTTGCTTAGGGCTGTGAATAACCTGCTCATGGCAGCTGATGCAGGGTCCCCTGCTCTCCTGATTCTCCTTGACCTGAAAGCTGCATTTGACACTGTATTCAATAAGAGCACCCCCACACCACCATTGGAATGTCAGACTCTGCACTTGGTTGGTCTGCAAGTGGTTTCAATCCTACCTTTCAGGTAGGACTGAGTATTTCTCACTGGAGGATGCAGGTCTAGACCTCTCCCTGTCACTGTGGTGTCCCACAAGGATCGGTTCTTGGCCCCATCCTGTTTACTCTCTACATGCTCCCCCTTGGATGTGTCATCAACAGACATGTCTGGATGTCTTTCCGTTGCCATGGTGATGATACCCAGCTGTACGTCAAAACTGTCCCAAGCATTTTTTAAAATATGGTGAAGGTTGAAGCTAGCAGAATTTGAGTGTGCAGTTACCCTTTAACTTTATTATAAGAATATCATCATTAGTGATAGTAATGATGGTCAAAATGACAAAAATAAGACTGAGGTTAAATGAAAAGGCTCGGCAGTCACTGCATTTGGATGCCAGATGCAGTTACTCCTCACTTTTAAAAGATAATTATCAATAGTTTTAAATTTCTTGCAGAGGGAGGAAATGTTCAGGGTTGCTGTGTTGTGTTTGGTTTCTTTATTGAGTTTAGGCTTGTTCAGAAGAGATTCTAGGTTGTCCTGGAGAAGCTTATTATTTGCTTCTAACTAATCCTCTCCCTCACACTCTGTGCCTGATACCACTTTCAGACAGCAGACGCGCATTGAGTCCCCCCCTGTCATACATGCCTGTTGGACCCATTCATGAGACAGCCTGTTTCCACTGTTAGCAGAGACATACTATTTAATTTATTTACATTCCTGGTAGCAACGCCAGGTCATCAAAGTCAGGCAGCCTTGACCTGCATCCAACCCTGGTCGAGAGAAGGGATGACTGACTTGCGTTGACCCATACAGATGGACTCCTGATGTGGGTTTACCCAGGGTCACTCTGTTGGTCTGAATGAGGTCTGAATGCTTGTATGTACATTTGTGTGTGGTCTCACAGAAACAGGGTTTAGCTCTAAGTGTCCAGCAGAGGGCCTTCTTTAATCATCTGACAGTATGGAGTCAGTAAAGAGGTCAAGGCCCTATTATTGTTATTCTGTATACACTAACACACACACACACACACACACACACACACACACACACACACACACACACACACACACACTAACCACACTAACTCCAGGAGACGATAACCTTTGTGGGTTAATCACTGCATTTCACTGGGATAGACTCTTACAGCCAGACTAACATGACTGAAGCATGATGGGATTGTGGAAGCTGCTGCAGGGCCTAAAATCAAGAAGAATACAACAAAGGACTCTTCTTATGGGGCCCTGTTGGAGCCAACAATAAACTAAAGGGTTTTAAGAAATCTGCCCCTCTTTCTGCCCACATGACACCTAAATAAAACACTTTCTATGTCAACTTCTGATTTTATGCAATTGTAGAATGAGAACTGAGTCAACTTATACAACTTCTTCTCAGAGGATCACTGAATTCAAATTTGCTTTATTGGCATGATTGTCACAATAACAATATTGCCAAAGCATCAAGAGTCAATTAAACAAAGTTACAGTGACATAACATTAAGATTGATTTATATTAATTTTTTGTATTGTATTGTATTTAGTATATATATGTATCTACACACACACACACACACACACACACACACACACACCACACACATATATATGTATACACATACATAGTATATACTATGTATGTTTCTTTTTTTTTTTGTATGCAAATACACAAGAAAATGACAATAAACTAAATCTTGAAATCTGAAATTCTGTCTCAACCTCATCTGTCAAACAGTGACCACATATTCTGTTTTCTTTTGGTTGCCATGATTTTTTGTGACATCCTTTTTCGATTGCCAATTTGTGGTCACTGAGCCTGTACTTGGTTAGGATCTGTTTCTGCTGTCTATCTCTGACATTAGAGAAATATTCTGCTAATTCATAATCTCTATAGATTACACTACTGATAGATATCAGGGAAACTAGCTCGCTAGATATTTTAAAAGAAAATTAAAAACTTAACTTTTCACTTAAGCCTTCACTTAGCTTCTCTGTCAACTTCCCACTTATGCACTGCTGCACTTCTTTTAATTTTCACTTTCAGTTTTATTTATATAGAGCCAAATCATAAAAAAAGTTATCCCAGGGGACATTTCACATAGAGCAGGTCTAGACTGTACTCTTTAATTTACAGAGACCCGACATTACCCCATGAGCTAGCACTTGGCAACAGTGGCAAGGAAAAACTCCCCTTTAATGGGAAGAAACTTTAAGCAGAACCGGGCTCTAGGTGGGCAGCCATCTGTCTTGACTTGTTGGGTTGAGAGAGAGAATGAGGGAGTGGGACAGGGGGGAGAGAGACACAGAGAAGCATAATAACAATGATAATAACAACGATAATAATAATAGAGATATGACTTGTAACAATAATAACAATAATGGCAGGAGAAGGTGTCAAGGCAGGACACTTACAGGACCATGCCACCATCCCCATTTTTGCAGACTGTAGGAACAACAAGTAAGCCTGCATTCTGGGAGTGCATTGTTCTCGTGGGATAATAGGATACTAATCTCTTTAAGATACGATGGTGCCTGACCATTAAAGGCTTTGTAGGTGAGGAGAAGGATTTTAAATTGTATTCCAGATGCCAATACAGGAAGCCAATGTAGTGAAGCTAAAATGGGAGAAATGTGATCTCTTTTTCTAGTTTTAGTCAGTACACGTTCAGCTGCATTCTGGACCAGCTGGAGAGTCTTTAGAGACTTGTTAGGGCAGCCTGATAATAAGGAGTTTGTTTAACTGATTGGTTTCATCTGGCTTCATTGATAAGTTGGGTATTTGGGTATCATCTGCATAACAATGAAAATTTATGGAGTGTTTCCTAATAATATTACCTAAAGGAAGCATATACAAGGTGAATAGTATTGGTCCAAGTAAAGAACCTTGTGGAACTCCGTGTCTAACCCTTGCCTTCACGAAGGGTTAATCATTAACATGTACAAACTGAAATCGGTCTGATAAATAGGACTTAAACCAGCTTAATGCAGTTCCTTTAATGCCAATTAAATGTTCCAGTCTCTGCAAAAGGATCTGAGGGTCAATTGTGTCGAATGCGGCACTAAGATCTAACAGGACAAGTATAGAGAGAAGTCCTTTGTCTGATGCAGTCAGAAGGTCATTTGTGACTTTCACCAGTGCTATCTCTGTGCTATGATGTGCCCTAAATCCTGACTGAAAATCCTCAAATAAACTATTGTTATGTAGAAAGTCACATAACTGATTAGAGACTGCTTTCTCAAGGATCTTAGAGAGAAATGGAAGGTTAGATATAGGTCTATAATTGGCTAAAACACCTGAATCAAGAGTAGGCTTCTTAAGAAGAGGTTTAATTACAGCTACT
This sequence comes from Thunnus thynnus, assembly GCF_963924715.1. NCBI lineage: Eukaryota > Metazoa > Chordata > Actinopteri > Scombriformes > Scombridae > Thunnus > Thunnus thynnus. The sequence continues at coordinate 30,020,079 of NC_089534.1, forward strand.
TTAAAGGACTGTGGTACATAGCCTGTTACTAAAGACAGATTGATCATATCTAGTAAAGAAGTGCTAACTAAAGGTAAGGCTTCCTTAAGCAACCTAGTTGGGATGGGGTCTAAGAGACAGGTTGATGGTTTAGCTGAACAAATCATTGAAGTTAGTTCAGAAAAGTTGACTGGAGAAAAACAGTCCAAATATATGTCAGGATTTACAGCTGTTTCTAAGGTGCCTGTGTTTGGGGACTGAATGGGGCCTGTTGAGGGCAGGAGGTGGTTAATTTTGTCTCTAATAGTTAGAATTTTATCAATAAAGAAGCTTATAAAGTCATTACTACTGAGAGCTATAGGAATACATGGATCAACAGAGTTATGACTCTTTGTCAACCTGGCCAAAGTGCTGAAAAGGAACCTAGGGCTGTTTTTATTCTCTTCTATTAATGCTGATTAATAGGCGGCTCTGGCATTACAGAGGGCCTTCCTATATGTTTTAAGACTATCTTGCCAGACTAAGAGAGATTCTTCCACTTTGGTGGAATGCCAAATCCTTTCCAATTTTCGCGATGTTTGCTTTAATTTGCGGGTTTGGGAGTTATATCATGGAGCTTAACCTCTTATGTTTTATTATCTTCCTTTTTAAGGGGGTGATGGAGTTGAGTGTTTTTCTTAATGAGCCTGCAGCACTATCAACAAGATTATCAATTTGGGAGGGACTAAAGTTAACATAAGAGTCCTCTGTAGTATTGAGACATGGCAGTGAATTCAGTACTGATGGAATTGCTTCCTTAAATTTATCTACAACACTATCAGATAGACATCTAGTGAGGACATTTTTGTCTAATGGTGTGTAATCCAGTAATAGGAATTCAAAAGTTATTAAAAAATGATCTGATAGAATAGGATTTTGTGGAAAAATTATTAAATGTTCAATTTCAATCCCATAAGTCAGAACAAGGTCTAGGGTGTGGTTAAGACAGTGAGTGGGATTATTTACACACTGAGAGAAGCCAATTGAGTCTAATAATGAGATAAATGCAGTACTGAGACTGTCATAATCGACGTCCACATGAATATTAAAATCACCTACTATAATTACTTTATCTGTACTAAGGACTAAATACAACAAAAACTCTGAGAATTCAGATAGGAATTCAGAGTACGGGCCAGGAGAACGGTACACTATAACACATAGAACTGTCTGTAAAGTTTTCCAGGTTGGCTGAGAGAGACTAAGAACAAGGCTTTCGAATGAGTTATAATTAAATTTAGGTCTAGGGTTGATGATTAGGCTTGAGTTGAAAATGGCTGCAACTCCTCCTCCTCGGCCAGTGTCTCGAGGAATATGAGTATTAATATGACTGGGGGGAGTGGATTCATTAAGGCTGACATATTCTTCATGACACAGCCAGGTTTCAGTAAGACAAAATAAATCAATATGATGATCTGAAATTAAATCGTTTACTAATACTGCTTTAGATGACAGAGATCTAATGTTCAAGAGTCCACATTTAATAATCTTATTTTGTTGTACTATTGCAGTAGCGTTTTTAATTTTTACTAGATTTTTATGAATGACTCTTCTTTTGTTTACTTTGGATTTAATTGATTTAAGTGGTCAGGGGACAGACACAGTCTCTATGTGGTTTTGGGTGGGTAACTGCTCTAATGGAAGCGCAGAGAAGCGTGTAAGACTGCAACTCTGCTTCCTGGTCTCAACTCTGGGTTGTCATGGTTTTGGTCTACTAATAAACTCAGCCATATTTCTAGATATGAGAGCAGCTCCATCCAAAGTGGGATGTATGCTGTCTCTCCTAATCAGACCAGGTCCTCCCCAGAAAGTCTGCCAATTATCTATGAAGCCCACATCGTTTGCTGGACACCACCTCAACAGCCAGCAGTTGAATGATGACATGCGGCGATACATGTCATCACTGGTCAGATTAGGCAGCGGTCCAGAGAAAATTACGGAGTCTGACATTGTTTTTGCAAATGTACACACCGACTCAACATTAATTTTGGCGACCTCCGATTGGCGTAATTGGGAGTTGTTGCCGCCTACATGGATGACAATAGTACCATATTTACGTTTATTCTTAGCCAGCGGTTTTAAATTTGACTCAGTGTCGCCCGCTCTGGCCCCAGGAATACATTTAACTATGGCTGCTGGTGTCGCTAACTTCACGTTTCTGACTATGGAGCTGCCAATAATCAGAGTTTGTTTCTCAGCGGGTGTGTCACTGAGTGGGCAGAACCTGTTTGAAACGTGAACTGGTTGGTGGTGAACCATGGGCTTCTGCTTAGGGCTATGCTTCCTTCGGACAGTCACCCAGCCACCCTGGCTTCCCGGCTGCTTGGGAGCTACCGGGGGAGTGGGAGCTACGCTAGGTCGGCCCGCACTGGCTACTGGGGGCTGGTTAACTACATTAGCTGCTGATTGTTTTTCCATGGTGTGGAGCCGCGCTTCCAATTCACTAAGCCTTGCCTCCAGTACTGCAAACAAACTACACTTATTACACGTACCACTATCACTAAAGGAGGCAGAGGAATAACTAAACATAATCATTGTTCATTCTCCTTTGTGGAATCAAACCAAATTTTCAGTAACATCATACTGAGAAAATAGAATTACATTTGTGCATCTGGTTACCCAATAAGTGACTACGTTTCATTTTTGTTAATGTTAGATTGGTATTATGTTAGCAAGTACCTGGCAGGCACAAGAGAGCATTTTCAGTTGGAAGTTTGAATTACTGGTATTTAAACATTTTCACTACTGCTTGCAAGTCGAGTTTAAAGATTATTTTTGGATGACTGTTTTCTCTTGAACTCTTGAATACTAACATTAGTCTGGCCTGATCTATACCTACACCTTGTTTATCCTTGTTTGCTTTCATTTCATAATCAATAATAGCCTTCTATCTGAAGCACATAACAGTTAAAGTTTATTCAAATATGTAGCCAAGTTGATTAAAACATGTTGGCTGCTGAGCCCCAAAAGATAGAGTGGTTATGTTGGTTATTTTAGCTCAAGTGTGTTTCTAAGCTGGAGCTAGGTTGCTGCATATATACTGTAGTTTGTTGCCAAGCTGTAGTAAAACCTGGGACATATTAGTGATTTGTTTCATGTTGCTTTCAGGTACTTCATTGTGATTAACCCTGAGAATGGAACAGAGGCCAGCTGGGGAAAGTAATGCCAAGAAGACAAACAAGCTCACAGTGAATCCTCATCACCACTCTTCTGAAGAACTTGATGTCACTTCATGAATGTAAGTTAGGTGTCCTTCTTGAATGAAATGTTTCTCTCTCCCATTCAATGGTTTCATTTCTCTTTTTCTCACTCTGTGCTCGATTTTCATTCTTGTTTCTTTCTCACTCAGTGAGATGTGAGCCTGGAAGCCTGGATGCCAAACTTTCCCCAATTATAACCCAGGATATTCGAAAGCATCACAAAATGTGTTATCCTGTAATCTATTTAATTGTGCTTTTGTATTTTTTTAAACAGTAGTTTGCAAAGTAGTTGCTGTTTAGACTCATGACAAAGTTTTGATGGCAGCTCAGGATATTATAATTAACAGGTTTACACTGACCCCCCTTGAAAGGGCGTGAACCTTGAGAATTATTTTTTCAAACATACTTGAATATATTTGTCATATTTGAAAGCCTTTGAATGGATGTTCAGTTCCATAAAGCTGTCACTTGTCTCCTACTCTTTTGTGCTTGATGTTAAGAGTTATGCATTTTTAAAATGTAAAAATGAGCTGATCTCATTACTGGACCATTAAGATTGCAGACATATTGTTATTTACGGTATATGTAATATACAGCAATTAACTGTTAAAGTAAATTACTGTGGTAAAACTATAAAAAATGGTAAAATGTTGGCAACTACAGCTGCCATTAGTTTACTTTAATTTTAAAGGGAAATTTGTTAAAGTGTAGATTTGAGAAAAAAGACTGTGGTATGTGTTTTTTAACCCCTGCAGCACCACTAAGATTGTTTTTTTTCCAGTGCAGCTTCGGGTTGCCCCTGACACAGATAAGACACACAGTTAGGTTAAACCCATGGGAAGATGTTCTGGGGTAAGCTGAAAGAGGCTTATTTCAGTTAATCAAGACTGGTGGTGACTCTGTGTCCGTTGGGAAAAGGGAGGTTCTATTTGTTTATGGCTTCAGAGACCTAGGTGTTGATTGTGTACATAAAGCAAAATACTTTTAAGTCTCAAATTACCACCACTGAAGTATGCATTCTATTTATTATATTTTCACTTATCTTATTTTTATTGACTTATCAAGTGGGTTTTATTTTCCATCTTATATTACATTGTTTTTTTACATGCTTTTATGTTCTTTTTATGACTTTTTCATGTGAAGCACTCTGAGCTGCAATTCTTGTATGAAAGGTGCTATACAAATAAAGTTATTATTATTATTATTATTATTATTATTATTATTATTATTATTATTATTATTATTATTATCTCTTTTTAGGGCCAGATAACATTCTAATCAACTTTAGCTTTTAGTTTCGTCTTTCTAGACAGGTTTTGTTTTACATTGCGTTATAACTGTTTTTACTCTGATTGTTGTTTGGAAAGCAGTGTTGATGGGATGAGACTGGTCAGAGTGTGTCTCAGACAGGGAAGCTAGTCTCAGAACCAACTGACATAGGGGACTCTTTTCTGGGCTCAGCTCTTGAATTTGGAAGGAATGTCTAAGGGGCTGGATTTAAGGTAATTAAAAATTTGAGTGCTCTCTTGAATTTTAAATATTAGTGGGTATCTGCTTAATTCTGCTCTACATGCATCTGTTGGTGTTTTTCTGTGTAAAATGTAACTGCAGAATTCTGCATGTAAAGATTCTGTTGGATGTTTGTCCCAATGTGTATAGCTAGCTATGACACCTGAGTGGACCCCATACTTCACTACCATACAGCTCTCACTTCCACAGTTTTAACTCCTCAAGCTCATATCTTGCCTCAGTATGTTGCCACAAGCCTCCTCTCTCTCAAAATGTAAGTACATTTCACATAGGACTTATAGTTTTTGAGATCTGAACCTTAATTGATAGAGAGTCCCTGTCATGTTCTCATTGACTGCAGTACAGTCTGCAGGATGTGTGTCTCCTCTCACTGCAGTTTCTTAAACTTACAGATTTTCACCTTCAAACACTTTTTACACATATCATTCATTCTCATGTTAAACTAGTCTTGCTTTCACTAATGATGTACAAATCTCTGGGCTTCAAGCTCTAGTTTGAGACAAATACATTCTCATCATCAAAATGGAGATTTTTTTCCTCTTATTACTGGGAATGTCTGTTGGCTCAGTGGTTTAGAACACTGCTCTTGTAACCAGCTATCCCTTAGATGACAAGGTTGTGTGTTCAATACCTGCTCACTACAGTTCTACTCATAATCTTGCTGCTGTGTACAAAGTTGCTTTCCATCTCTATCATGTACCATAAGTCAATTCCCCTCTAGCTCACCTTAACATTATTACCTAAAGTGTGGATTGCTATTATTGTTAAATATATCTTTTCCAGTACTTTAGCTCTAGACTGAGTAGTCCAGTGGTTTAAGGTCATGTCATTCTGAACTCCTTTTAGATCCAAAGGTTGTGAGTTCGAGCCCTGCTTAGGGCAGAACTCAGTAGAGTTAAAGGAGTCCAGGTGATGTCAATCTGCTGTGCTGTGCTGAGCTGTGCTGAGCTGTGCTGAGCTGAGCTTTTGTCAATTTCAAGCAAGTGACAGGATAAATAGCAGAATCTGGCCTGATATTACTGTGTGACATGTTAGCTCAGTGCATAGCATATCTGTCTTACAAACATGAGGGTGTAGGTTCAATTCCACCCATTGCTGATTTTAATCTTGGTAGATTTTTCAATAGTGTTCAGCTTCCAGTTATGCAATCTAAATTCGCTTTCAGCAACCACACACAATTTCTACAGAAATTGCATTATTATTTATTTTGCCATTTTTCATAGTCTAACTAGTCCTACAGGATTTGTCGTATCAACTTCGTTTCAATGTCAAATTGTACATACCCACAAGGAGATGTGTGCTATTACTTTTCTCATCTCTAATGTATTCCATTGATTTTATATAATTTTTTAAAGCATTAAAATTTATAATGGAAAGTCAATGGGAGCAATGTTTGAAGGCTCATATCTCAAAAACTAAAAGTGCTAAAGTGTTCAAACTTGATTAACAGGTGGCCCATGTGGAACTGCTTCATATATAATAAAATGTGACCTATAGTGCCACCATGTGGTCAGTTATTACGTGTTTTACATTTTGGCTTATAACTCATGAACTGTGAGGCCTATCTTTTTGAACCAAACTGTGTTGAAATAGCAAAACCAAAGCAGTGTAATTTCTCTCACTGAATCAAACAGGCTCAAAATGACAGAAGTCTGATTTGTATGGTAGTTCTGTAGTAGTAAATCACCTGATTGAGGCATGTAATGCTATCTTAGTGAAAATGCAAAGACTATAGATCTTTTTTATGATGATTCAAACAGGCCTACTTATTGTTAGTCTGGATACTTTTTTACTGTTCTCACCTTTAACAAATATGGATATGGACATGCTATAAGCACCATATGTCTGTTTTTGATAGTATCATGAACATGCTCATTTATTGTTAGTCTGATGGCTACTGTTTTACTATGTTCATCTTGCATTTGGCATTTATGGACATGGACCTCTTAAAAGTTCCTTATGTATGCTTGGGAATGTTGTTGAGATATTATAAACAGGCCATTTTACTATTAGTCTGATGGATACTGTTTTACTATATTCATCTTGTTTTCTACATTTGTGGATATGGACCTGTCAGAAAACTTACTACTCCTACTTTTTGTATGGACTACCTGCTGTCTGGAATTGATTGTAATGTAGTAATATATCTATTAACATTATACTTTAAGTTATTTATAGCCATTAATTGACAAAGTATTCTGTGTGGCCCATGGACCCCCAGTGATTTTCCTATTTGGCCCACTTGCCATTGAAGTTGAATAGCCCTGGTCTAGGGCATGGGCATGGCAAAATAGCTCGGGGCGTCCCCTACAAAATTCCAAATTAAAAGTATCCACCCTTAAAGTTGCGTAGATGAATGAAATTTGGAAGGCACATGTATCATGTCATGTTCACTGAACGCCCTTGCCGTGGTGACGAGGCAAACTTTGATGCTTTGCCATGAATCAGGAAGTTTTTATAACTTGTACATACATCTTCCAACCTGCACCAAATTTCTCATGCTTGATGAGATTACCAACCTGAATATATATATGTGTCAATAGTCATAGTCATAGTGCCACATACTGGCAATAGAAAGTTACAGGTGTTGTACTTTTATGACCTGTGCCTAGCAGGTTGAACAGATCCACCTCAAATTTGGTAAGAAAAGCCTTAAGACCCTGATGATTCTATATTGTGAATATTGTGAGTTTTCATTGAATACCATTGCCCTGGCAACACAATGAATTTCGATGTTTCGCCATTGCAAAATGAACTGTTGTAACTAGAGTCCACATTATCAACTTAACTTATTAACTACTCTTAGCAGGTTAACCAGAGCCACCTAAAATTTTGTCAACCAAATTGTAAGACGTTGATGATGCTAAATTGTGAAGCTTTTGAGTTTCTATCAAAAGCTGTAACCATGGTGACACACATTATTCACCATGAAACAGGAAGCTGTTTTAAAGGGGCTAGAGATGCTTGAAAACTCATGAAACTTGGCACGCGCATCAGACAGGGAGTGTTTAGTTGTCTGATATGGGTTTTCGGCTTTGATGTGGTAATATGACTCAAGGGTGCCCCCTAGAAAATTTCAAGTTAAAAGCCTCCACCTTTAAATTTGATGTAGAACGATGTGATGTGAACGAAATTGGCACATGTATCATGTCCAGACACACAAAAAAGCCTCTAGGAACAATACCCTAAATCCAACAGGAAGTCAGCCATTTTGAATTTACTTTGCGGTTTTCACACACTTTTAGCCATTTCAAGGTGTATTTTAACAAACTCCTCCTAGATATAACCGGACTGACTTGAAAATTGATGTGTGTCATCTAAAGACCTTTGCAATGAATTAATGTTTTCACTGAACTCTGTTGCTGTGGCAACGTGGTGAACTTCGATGTTTCGCCATGAAAAGGGAAGTTGTTGTAACTTGAATGTAAGTTGTACAATCTGCCCCAAATTGGTCATGCTTGCTAAGAATCATGCTAAGAGTCCCACCCTGAATACATCTACATGTGAATATTGAGTTGTAGTCATAGAAAATTTCAAAGTCAAAGCCCCCACCTTTAACTTTGATGTAGATGAACAAAATTTGGTAGGCACATGTATAATATCCAGACACACAAAAAAGCCTCTTGGATCCATACCCTAAGTTCAACAGGAAGTCGGCCATTTTGAATTTACTTTGCGATTTTTGCGCACTTTTTGCCATTTGCAGGCTTTGTATTTTAACAAGTTCCTCCTAGAGATTTAACCCAAGTGACTTCACATTTTCCCTTGGCGTGGTGTGCCAGTGAATTTTGTGCAAAACATGTTTGGGGCATTGAACAGGAAGGTGTTGTAACTCTACTTTACATTGTCCAATCCGCCCCAAACCTCTCATGTTTGATAAAAAGCCTGAGCACATCTACGTCATTATTGAGTCATAGTCATAGCGCCACCTACTGACAGGAAACAGCCTTATGTGACAAACATCATTCGATTTACATAAAATTTACATTGTGTGGTGTACACATAATATACAGCAACATGACATATAATTAGTGGGCATTCTCTAGCACCACATAGTGGACACAGGAAGTGAAAATGATTTCCTAAATGCAATGTCCAATATTCATAAAAATGTATATCCATGTCAGTTGCCCTCTGGTAGGTATATTGCTGCATTAATATTTCACTTACATAGTACTGCCTATGTGCAACATTAAATGAGGCCTAAATGACACATAGTTCACCAAATGTATACACAATTTCTAATAAGTCATCTACAGAACCACATACTGTGCGCACAATATTTTACCCATTCCCAGAGTGTCTGATAATCCTGACAATTCAGGGCCATGTAAACAGACTTCCAATACGGATTCCACTCCTGCAGCTCCCTCCGGCATGCGTGAGGTGTGAGGGCCCGTTAATCTCTGCTTGCAGCTTTAATTGTACATTCATATCTGCTTAAAATTTCATTGTACCTAGTACGTAAGGCAGGGTTGTTTGGCTGGCGATGTTTTTTTCTGATGGACTTGCATTCTTGATGAAATCACTTGTTAGCATTCTGTTTTTTGTTTTATAAGGTCAGCTTTAATAGCTGCCTTATGAAATATCATATTGATATCCTCAAAGGCCCTGTTTACACCATCTCTGATAGGCACATATTGATATATATTGTTATGTCCTTCATCAGATTAGGTGAGTTCAAGGTCACTAATTTGTCTCCACTGTCTGGGGCCCATTTGTAAGTAGGATTTAATTTATACAGCTTACAGGGTTCCCTTTTTGTGTCACTCATTTGACCTGAGAGTTTAAGGAACACATTTATTTGGTTGTGGTCCGAAAGAGGATATTGCTGGCTAACAGTTAAATGCACTGATAGTGGAGGGGTCCATGTCAGTGACTGAATACTCTACTACACTAGACCTAAAAGATGACGAGTATGTGAATCTCCCTAAAGAGTCCCCTCTTAACCTATTGATAACTATGTACAGGCCTAAGGCCCGACAGAGATTCACTACCTCCTGCCACTTTGATTTATTTCAGAGTCAAGGATGTTCCAATGGGTAATGGTTGGTGTGGTAAACAGAGAGGACTGACCAAACACATGGCTGTTGCCCTGTGGGTCAATGACATCAGGTTCAGTTCCTGTTCGTCTATTCATATCTCCAGTTAGAAGCATGTTTCCCTGGGCCTGGAAAAAGGCAATTTCTGAATGGAGAGTTTCAAAAAAGTCCTCTTGAAAATAAGGTGAATCTACTGGGAGTATATAAATAGCACAGATATATAGATATAGATCCCTATCAGTTATGCCCAGGGTTTGATCTAACCTTAATCATGTGTGTGATTTATCCTCTTTTACTGGTCTGTATAACTTTTCATGGCAATTCATCCACTAGTTTTTATGATATTTCAGTCTGGACCAACCAACTGACTGACATAGCCTTTGCTATACCCAAGCTCTAGTGTGGCTAAAATTATCTAGAGGAGACAGAAACATGTTTGAGACAAACATTAACATCTAATGTTATGTGTGAACCTGGCCAAAATCCTTCCTGTTGTTCCTTTCTGCAGGCAGGTTGAAGCTGGCACAGTAGGGTTTGAATGAAGATTTGGGTTTCAAAACACAAACTTTCAAATATTGGGTTTGAAAACTGGTTGAGACGGCAGCATCACATAACCTCTTTTTTTCTTCTGATCCAGTAAACACTATCTGTTTGAGCTTCTTTATTCACTTTGTTCTTGTTAAACTCAACGCCTATTTATAGTTACTGGACAAATGTGTCACATTAGATTAGATTAGATTAGATTAGGTTAGGTTAGATTAGATTAGATTAGATTAGATTAGATTAGATTAGATTAGATTAGATTAGATTAGATTAGAAAATTTTAAATATGATTTAAAGCTGCAAGCAACGTTGGTCAGGACCTCGCACTCTGGCCCATCGGGATCAGGTCATTTTGCTTTTTAAAAATGAGGGTTATTTCTTACAAGTGTGGTGTGCTTTTATTTTGAAAGTTTGATTTACTGTCAGTTGTGTGAGGATGAGAATTTTCTGCAGGGTGAGACATGTCTGTCTTGCTCACACCTACGTCATCAAAATTATGCAAGTTTTGGGCCCATTCACGTGAATTTCAATTAGTAAATTGAAAACTCTTGATGAGTTTCTGTGTAAAACAAATTAATTTCCTAATTTTCATCAAGTCTATTTTTAGAAAAGTAAAGACTTTTAACCCACATGACCTGGTCAAAGTTTGATTGAAATGTGTACTGTCATTTGTGTAGAGGCAATAAGTAACTGTAGCTGGACACAAAAATACTAATATATTTGAATGGAGAGTGTGAGCGAACATTTTTGAACATTTGCTGCTTCCACATAGTTTTAGATACAGACATCATTTGAACTTTAAATGAGTCACGAGACTTTGACCTACAAATCTTGTATTTACATGTTTTTTCTATCTTTTACTGTTTTTGAAATATTAGAGTGTTAGTTTTAAAATCTTTTCTTGTTCCTCCTGTGATTTTGTGATGAGTGTGTATTGCGAAATGTGACAGCACTGAGGGAGTGACATGCCCAGGAGCAGTTGGAGAGGAGAATGTTAGAGTACGCTTCTTGTGACATATATCCTCATAAATCCCATGACTTTGGCCAAATTTCACATCAAAAATAATATTTTAGTAGGAAATTTTGTGGCGAATCCACTGATACAAGTTCGAAAGTGGTCAGACTTATTGTTAGACGTCAGAAGCCTCTGTTTGACACAAAGTTCAAACAGAGGCCTCCCCATTGTTTTACATTGTGATGAGGCACTGCAACTTTGAGGGCTTATAAAATCCAAACCGTTCGAGTTATTACAAAGTTTTTAACAACTTTTTTTCAACATAGTGTCATAAGTCACCTAATAAAGTTTGAAGCCGATACCATTAACACCCTTGGAGGAGATAGCGTTTGTGTGGGGGCCAAAATAGGGGCAAAGTCTTATTTTGAAAGGCTAATATTGGCTAATTGTGGACTTCCTGTTGGATTTAGGTCAGGGGTGTCAGTGTATGATTTGTAGGTCTTGATGAGATGAATAATTTAGTTTTGGTTTGATCTCTCTACAACATAGGTGTGAAGTCCCGTAATAATAAATAAATAAAGAGGGAAAGAAAGAAACAAACACATGAAAAACAATAGGGTCCTCTGCCTTTTGGGCTCGGTCCCTAATTATTGTAGTCTTCTGATAATGGAATTTCATCCAATAATTATGCCTGATAATACAGCAGAGACTTGGCTGCTGACTAAGGGCACCACTCAAAATGCAGTTCTGAATATGGGGTCTCCATCTCCTCTCCTCTGCTCTCTTTCAGGACCTCTTTGCACAGGTGGTATGGCTGAGCTCCACACACACACACACACACACACACACACACACACACACACACACACACACACACACACGTGCATGCAATCACACAGATGGCAGCAGAGCAAAGAGGCCACAGTCGAAAAAATGCAACAGACTTTAGGTTATACTTTACTTGAGTTGACTGCGACTGTTTGCTGCCATAAGTGCAACAAAGTCCGCCAGTAAGGGAGACAGCACAAGCAATTAATCAAACAACTGTTGAACAAGCAGAACATAAACCTATGGCACAAATGTGACATCTGTGACTTCTCTGCCTACAGTCAACTTTCTGTCCCCTCTCATCCATAGCTGGTATGTTTTACAGCCATACAGAGCTCATCATGCTGATAGTGAACTGTTCCGAATGAGCTCAAAATGAACAATAACGGTATGTATTGATTGGCTGGCTGAGACCAGCCAGCTCCTCCTCTCCACCAGCATTGAGTCTCTGACCAGCAGCAGCAGAGGGAGGAGGACAGAGGAAAGCAGAAATTATGTCACAGAGCTGTTAACCAGTTTATTGTAAAAGACCAGCAGCCCTTCTAAACAGTTGAGTCTGAAGGCTTTAGTTAATTATTAATCAACATTATGAAAAGTTATTCTAACGGTGTTTTCAGTAAGGAAATAAGCTCTACTATTAATTAGTCTACATATTAAAAAGATAATGTAAGGTTGTTATAAACAAGTTTACAATAAAAAAATGTATTTTTTATTGTTAGGATGTGAATGCTGTAAAAAAAATGGTGTTGTATTAGAAAAATAAACTGTCAATCTAAAAATATATATTTATTGTTATCTTCACATTCTTGCATTTGTAATAATAAAATTATCAGTTATCATATTGATGTTGGCCACAACAAACAGATAATATCATCGTTATCAGCCCTGACATTCCATATTTGTGCATCTCTTAGATTAGATTAGATCTTAGATTAGATCAGATTGCATTACATTACATTACATCTGCTAAAACACTAGAACATGCTAATCAGAGATGTGGGAATCCAAAAGGGTAGAAAGTCTAAAATTGGTTAAGAAAATAGAAAAAATAAATGAAAGTGGTTCTGTCCTCACATCATTTACCAGCAAGTTCAAATGAACCTCAGACAGAAATGCACAAACAGCTGGTCTGTGCAGTGTCTACATATGTACTTTATATACAGCATAGACAGGCTGTGATGTGATGAGAGCACTGATGCCAAAAAGGCCCCTCATCCTATCTGACACACCAAACCACACCCGGATAATGCTGGAATCAGGATATGACTCCTTTAAAGTAAATTCAATCAGGGAATACACAAGTTGACATTAAATCAAAAGTTTTCTTTCAATTTGTAAGCCATAGACTCTTGCAGTATGTGTTTAATCACCCCAAACATTAACTTTGCAGACTGACATGAGGTGTAGCTAGCTAGCAATGTGCCCAAATGACTGGCTGTGTGGAATTCACCTGTGCTGTTTGTGTGACAGTGCGGCCTCTGACTGATTTATCAGAAACTCTAGTTCAGTCAGACACATCAAGGCATAAAGACACATCAAAGGCATTTATTGCAAATAATTATAAAGTTTGATTTGGATGACTAGTCTTTTGGAGAGACAGTGATAATTGAGGATTAGAAACTGTGATGGCCACAGTCACACATGGTAATATTATCCCAATTCACACTCTCTCACCTTATTAGTTTGCTACATACGCAGGTTAATTTCATTTGCAGTCAACCACACCCAACAATTAAAATTGCACAGTTTGTTTGATGTAGAATCTGCTGATTTGCTTTAAATCTTTCATTGTTTTGTATGAAGTGCACACATTTTAACACTGTAGGGATACACAGGCAATACTCAGATTTAATAAAGAGAATGAAGTTCACTCTATGAGCCCAGTGAAGTTAACTACAAAATTAAAAAATCAAGTTGGTGAGATAATAATGGCCAAAGTTTTGAGAGATTGGAATCTGTTGATCATATGTGGGAATGAAGAGCAGAAAGAAAGGGCGTGTAGGCTGAAGGAAGTAGGAAAATGTAAAGTGATAAGTGCAAGCTATGTGGAGAAGGGAAGCAGGTGGAATTATGAAGTGATTTGGGGAATACCAGTTGAGGTCACCATGGATTAAATAAAGGCACAACTGAAAGGTGGGAGATTGAAGAATGCACAAAGGCAACATAACAAACAGCAGGAACCGCCAAAAGAGGGTAAAGTGTGGATTGATATAAAGAGATTAGTCACTTTCATAGCAGGAGTCATATATGCTACAATGGAAACAAAATAAAAAACAGAAAGAATACAAATAATAGTAAAATGAGAAGCAAATCATCTGAATATTAATGAACTAACATGAGTGAAGGTGAGAAATGATCTCAGACAAGCCAAGAGTGATCATGAGTTGCAAGAACATTAGTGGCAAATGGACAAGACCTTAAAAAAATTATTGATCAATTGCCAAGTATACCAGAAGTTGTTTGTGTACAGAAAATAGGATTGAAACCAAATGTGGATTTTAGAATCTTTAATTTGCTGTTAGGTGTAATAGGGAGCAGGGGGTATTGGAGGGTGTGCTACATTTATCAAGGAGAATATGTCATTCAGAGTGGTATGTAAGGGAAAAGTGGACGAATATATAGTAGTAGAAATATGGACAAATGAAGGACAGTTCACCATCATAAATTGTTGTTACCCATGCATAAAGCTAGATATCAATGAATTAAATCAGATTCAAGGACAGACTAGAAACCATATCTTTTGGTGTGGGGATTTGTACTCACATAGCACATTACATAGCACAGGGAGGGGAAAAGACATACAAATTGTGAGATAATAGAACAACTATTGGAGGATAGTAACTTGGAGTGTCTTAATGATGGGAGATGGACATGGATAGATGTGTACACAGGTAACATTTTAGCACTAGATTTGACATTGGTATCAAGAGAGGTGGCAGGGATATGTGAGTGGGAATTATGGGAAGACTCAACAGTCAGTAGTGATCACTAACCCAATATTTAGTAAAATACACGTAGACAGGGAAGTAAGGATAGAGGAAAAAGAAGCAAAGTGGATATTTAGTAAAGCAAAATGGGATCAATTTGAGTATTTGTGTGAGCTGAAAAGTAGGGAAATAGACTCAAATCAAGATATAGAAAAAGATGTTTAGAGGTTTAGAAGTTTAGAGAAGTACTAAAAGCAGCAAATTTATCAATTCCCAGAAGCAAAGAGAAAATGAATAGGAAAGCAGTCCCATAGTGGACAGAGGAATGCAGTAAAGCCATTAAAGAAAGGAATAGAGCTTTTAAAGTATTAAAGAAAGCCCATAATTTTCAAAGGCTAATTGAATATTAAAGCTGCAAGCAGTGTTGAATGGGCCCTCGCGCCTTTGCGCATGTCGGGCCATGGCACAGTCAAAGGGCTTCTGTCACGGGCATGTAGATGTCTTCTATATGGTCCACTATTTTGCCTGCTGCTGGAGCTGCTTTGCTGCAATTTCGTAGGGGGCGCTATTCAGCCAGTTTGCATCACTGATAAAATATTGTCATGTAGACATGTTCAGGCCGGGACTCTTATCAAATATGTAAAGTTTGGTGCAGACTGGAGCATGTACAATAAAGTTATAGCAACTTCCTCTGTCATGGTGAAACATCAAATCTCAGTGGTAACAGAGATGAAAACATGTCTTACCTCAATGTCGGTGAGACCAAGTAGGAAGAGCCAAGCTCAAGCAGGCTGTTTTTGTAAGCTTGCATGATGACACGTCATCAGGCCATCACGACGCCTAGTAATCGAGCCACTAGTAGCACCAATCATGTCAATAAAATGGCGTTTTCTGGGACTTTCTGGAAGCTGACGAATCACAAAGCTTGTCTCCATGGCTCTGGGAATCTGCCTGATTGCACTTCATGTCTGTTGTACGTTTAAATGTATGGTGCCACGAGTACTTGCTGGACTAAGACATGTAACTTTAGTTGTCTGTTATCTAACATTGCATGAAGGAGTTAAATATAATTTCCTGTGTCCACTATATGGTGCTAGAAAACATGCTTTAAATAAACATCATATCACTGTATAACAACTGTAGAGCACACCTTGAAAATTTCATGTGAATCAGATGATGTTTGTCATATAAGGCAAGTTGCTCACAGCTGTGTCATCACAATTGTGCACTTTTAACACTTTTAACCCACATGACCTGGTCATAGTTTGATTGAAATTTGTACTGTCACAGGGCTCTACAGTGCGAGTATTTCACTCGCATTTGTACGGTACCTAAAAATAGATATGTGCGAAGTGGAAAAATAATTTACTTGCACACTGTGCGACTGCAAATTACAACCATAAGACTATATGAAATGCTAGAAGGATTTAAAGTTGAAACGATGGATACAGAAAGTGGTGACGCTAATAAGGCTAACAGAGCATTAGCTGCAGCATGACCGGAAGAAAGCACAACCAGTTAGCCTCTGCTCAGCTCTCAGCTAGCCTCAGCTCTCTGTTTGGATCCAACCAAACCACCGAGCCCCGGTTTGTAATTCAGGTTAAAGTGGGAAGAACCAGGGGGTCTGTTGGGCAGTTAAGTGAAATGAAGCCTGCGGAAGAAACACCAGGACCATCAGGGTGAAACAGTCCGTGGAGGAGTTGCTGTGTTCAGCTGCACAGATAGGAAATCCCTCGGCTGACAGGATGTATCACACTGTTTGAAAAAACCTCTTATTCTCCAATTTTTGGGTTATAACAGCAGTTGGCAACTAGCATATTAGGCACATTACCGCCACCCTCCGCTTCGGACTGTAGACCAAATATTAAATCCTACACATCAATCCTGTCTGTCTAATAAACTCAAAAAAACCCAAAAAACTGCTACTCCACCCACTTGGCAGGTTCATTAAAGTTTTAATGCTGAGCTCTGGAACTCTAGTCTTCCTGAGTTCTTCCCTCATATATTTTCTTTTTGGATCATACTCAGTACAAACTATGCTTGCATGTGTAATAGTTTACTCAGCCAAGTGGGAAAAATTATGTGCATATATCGGCAATTGCCAAAAAGTAATTGTGTTAAATAACCGTGATGTCAATATCGAACAAAAATAATTGTGATTATGCATTTTGCCATAATCAAGCACCCCCTAAAGAGAACATAAATTTTGATTAACATACACACACACACACAGCATTTAATATATGTACGTGATAAATTGTTGTCTTTAATAAACAGTTACTTGAACATTTTTCAGTGTGCTCCTAAATTTCTATGTGTGCTCCTAATTTTTTTCATTTAGGAACACATGTACTCCTTGACAAAAAAGTAAGCTTTGAACACTGCTGTCAGATGTGTAGAGACAATAAGTAACTGCAGCTGGACACAGAAAAATACTATATATTTGAATGGAGAGTGTATAAAATCTAAACCTTTCGAGTCATTAAAATGTTTTTAAGAACTTTTGTTCAGCACAGTGTCATAAGTCATGGATCAAAGTTTGAAGCTGATACCATCAATGTCCCAGGAGAAGATAGCGTTTGTTCGGGGTCCAAAATTGGCGCAAAGTCATACTTTGATGGGCTTATAGCAGACTTCCAGTTGGATTTAGGTCAGGGGTGTCAGCATATGATTTGTAGGTCTTGATGAGACAAATAATTGAGTTTTGGTTTGATCTCTCTATAACATTCATATGGGCTGTGGCGGTCATATTAGTGACATAGGTGGTGCTATAGAGCACATTTTGGCACTTTGGGGGTTAATTTTTACATTTTATCAAATTTTTCACCAGACCTGATGTACCTGCCAAATTTGGTGAGTTTATGAGCATGTTTAGGGGGTCAAATTTAGGGTTCAAGTGGTGTAATAATAAGAAAGAAAGAAACAAACAGAACAGATACAAGAGGGTCTTGGCCCTTTGGGGCTCAGGCCCTAATAACACCAAACGTCATGCAAAGTTTGTATATAATGTACTGTATGTATATAGACCTTTCTGCTGTATCTTACAAATATGAACTCCATTCAACTCCCACACCCACCCGAGATCTCCTCTCGTCCTCTCCATCCCCCTCATGGGAGGTAACAGCTGTGGTGTAACCCCAAGTCACATGACATGGGCAGGTAGGAGAAATATATGTGGGACATCCACCACCCCCCTTTCTTTCCTCCTATTCTCTCTCTCTCTCTCTCTCTCTCAGTTGGAGAGTAGAATTTTAGAGTATGATTCTTGTGAAATCTCCTCATAAATCCCATGACTTTGGCTAAATCTTACATTACACAAATCATATTTTTTAGCAGGAAATTTCATGGCAAATCCATTGATACAGGTTTGTAAGTGGTCAGACTTATACATCTGTTTGACACAAAGTCCATGCTCCCCCCATTGTTTTACATTGTAAGGGGTACATTTGATGTGATGTGGCACTGCAACTTTCAGGGCTTATAAAATCCAAACCGTTATTACAAAGTTTTTAACAACTTTTTTTCAACATAGTGTCATAAGTCATCTAATAAAGTTTGAAGCTGATACCATTAATGCCCTCAGAGGAGATAGTGTTTGTTCCGGGGCCAAACTTGAGGTAAAGTCTTATTTTGAAAGGCTAATTGCGGGCTTCCTGTTGTATTTAGGTCAGGGGTGTCAGCATATAATTTGTAGGTCTTAATGAGATGAATAATTGAGTTTTGGTTTGATCTCTCTACGACATTCCTACAGGCCGTGGCGGCCATTTTAGTTACATAGGTGGTGGCAGAGGGCACATTTTGGCACTTTGGGGATTCATTTTTACATTTTATCAAACTTTTCACCAGACCTGATGTACGTGCCAAATTTAGTGAGTTTTTGAGCAAGTTTAGGGGATCAAATTTAGGTCTGAATTGGCAGAATAATAAAGAAAGAAAGAAGAAAGAAACAAACACATGAAATACAATAGGGCCTTCGCCCTTTGGGCTCGGACCCTACTGTTTTACAGTAGTCCCCTGCCTTTTGGGCTCAGTCCCTAAAGAATAATATGGGGCACCAACTGTTAAAGAGCCTCACAGGAGTACACAACTGTCAGATCTGTGAGGAACATGGTTGGTTATTAGCAAATTTACAAAAATTAATAAAATTATTAATATGGATTTATAATTACAGGGCACCAGCCAGAAACCGGGACCAATAACCAATAATAATAATAATAACAATAAGGTAGTCTCATAAAGGAGTTCACCTAGAATGTTAATATCTGAGGGATATCAATATCCACAGGTGAACAAAGAAGGTATGAATTCGAGCTCTGACTCCCTCTATCAGCCACTTTTCACAATACATAATCACAATAATGACAAAAGACTTCTCTTTAAAGATATAATAGTGTTTATTAAACTTAGCAAAATTAACAAATTTTACAAATGCTTTAATCAATAAACAACTATTCTAAAATCTAGTTCTACCTAAGCAAACACAGAAACAATAGCTATGTACGGTATTGAACACATGCAGGTGAATGCGTGTGTGTGTGTGTGAGTGTGTGAGGGCAAGATGGCAACCGTCCCATGTTATCTGACTATCAGATGTGTGAGAAGATGTGTGTGTATATGTGTGTGTGTGTGCGTGCGCATGTGTGGGTTAGTCACAAGAGAGGGCAGTCTGTTATGCACATTGTCTGGTTTCTGATCGACAAAGGAACTTACTTTCTCACTCATGGTGGCACAAACACAGCAGTAGTCCCGAGTGGGACAAACACAAAACAGTCTAGCGTGGTAAACACAACTAAACAGGCAGCAAGCTTCCAATACTCCTCAGAATAAAACAGCATAAAGGGACTCAACAGTCTGTCAATTCACACAACAAAATGACAGCAATAAAGCTTAAAAGCTAACAGCTAACAACAGCACTGAGACTGTAAATAACACACAATCTAACATTGTCTCTGTCCAGACTTAAAACTCTTATTTGGTTGCTTCAGAAAGCGAGTGGAGTGTGTGTTTGAGTCTATCTTTGGGTCCGGCTCAGTTCCTCAGCTCAGATGCTGACAGGGCAGTCTTCACGCTCTCTTGGCGGGTTCCACGGCAAGTTGATCCTCAGCAGTGTGGTGGAGAAACCAGGAGAGTCGACTTGGTTGAAGGGCGGGCAGAGAAGTTATCCGCATCTGCCTCAGGAAATCCTTTTCTTCCTTCTGCAGGCAGTGAGAGCGCTGTGTTGCAGCAGCAGTGGTCTCCCTTGGATCTGGTGATTGTGTTTGGTTGAACATGGGTCAAAGTTTCAGCTCATCCAGCGAGGGGAGAAAATTTCAGTAGTTGGGGAAGTTTTCAGTTTAACATCTAGGTGTGAACGGAGCAGTGCATGTTGGGATATGGAGTCTGAAACGGATTCCCTTTGTTTCACTGGGTGCCCTTTCCTGTTATCAGGCTTTGTGAGTTGCATGCAGGCCCGCCTTTGTCTCATGCACATGGAGTATGAGGCCCAACAAATGGGATTACATGAGAAAAGATACAGTTCCACAGTACCTTACCCAGTGACTCCATCATAGTGACTTTCAAGGTAAGCTTTATAATGCCACTAAGAGAAACTTTATTATGCCACTAGGAGAAATTCATGTAGTCATACACATCTCAATTAAAACACAGAAGTGCAATGTACATAAACAGACACACATGCATAGGCACCTGTGCACACAGGCACACACCCAACAACACAATATCCTAAAAAAATAAAAATATAAAAATCATCATATACTCTTTCCAGTCCCATATACAATCTAAATAAATGGTAAATAATAGTAATAATAGTAAAACAAAATATCCTGAAAACACACACTATAAAAAGTATATCATAACCAATATTCAGTCCAAATATATAGTATAAGTATACAACATAGGCCTACACAATCCAAAGTGCCCACAATCAAAATACAATTCAAGTTCAGTATACACAGTACAAATACACCAAATTAATAATATAGGTGCACATCTATCTTTCATTTAGTAATCTGATTGCCGTAGGTGCAAATGATTTGCTGTACCATGTTGTTCTAATTTTCTGCTGCAGGATTCTGCCGTTTGACCTACTACTCCCTCTGAATTTTAGGTAGAGAGGATGGGTATGATCATTATGGATCTGCTCAGCTTTTTTAAAAAAAATAAGGTCATTATACAGTTGTGCTGCAGACGCCTGATCAACCCCAATAATCCTACTCGCTGTCTTGATCTTGCACTGCAATTTGGCATGATTTTGAGCCTGCATGTTTCTAATGGTGCATAAGAGACCATTAGAAACTAAGAAAAAAAAGCCTTTGCTGTAGTTTCTTAGTCTTACTAAGTGCACATTCATCAAATCTTAAGTGACTGTCAATTTCAACTCCAAGATATTTGTAAGTTGACACCCTCTCAACTAGGTCACTCTTAATCATGGTGAGGGGAACTGTAGTCTTTTTCCTTCTGAAATCTATGACCATCTCTTTCGTTTTCTTTACATTTACTGCAAGAAAATTATTTGAACACCACTGGATAAAACCTTGTGTCTCCCTTTCAGAACCTTCCACCAATGAGTTATCAGATTTCAAATAGCCTACCAGTACTGTATCATCTGCATATTTAAAGTAAATGTGAGCTGAAGCAGATGCTTGACAGTCATTGGTGTGTTGAGTTTTATACAGAGTGTATAAAATGGGAGATAAAACATACCCTTGAGGGGTAACTGTATTAGTTTTAAGGGATGATACAGTGGAATTGAAACAAACTTGCTGACTTCAGTGAGTTAAGAAGTTGTTGATCCACAAAATGAGCTTTGGATTTACCCTCAGATCCACCAGCTTGCCCACCATCAGATGGGGTTGGATGGTGTTGAAGGCGCTGCTGAAATCCACAAACACAATTTTGACCAGGCTTTGAGCTTGTTCAAGGTACTCATAGATATTGTTAATCACAGTTAGCAGTGCATCCTCAACACCTCTCTCGATGTGGTGGGCAAATTGGTTAGGGTCCAAAAGAGGTGAAACCTCATAAAGGAATTGTTTTAACACTATTCTTTAAAAACATTTCATTGCTACAGATGTTAGGGGTACCGGGCGCAAGTCATTACATTCCCTGGGTCTATTATTTTTGGGCACCGGCACAATTATGGACATTTTCCACAGATTAGGGACTATCCCCCATGTATGTTTAGATTTTTATATTCAAGACAAAATAAAAAAGATAAAAGAAAAGGAAATTGGGCAGATAAAGTTGATGAAAGACTATGAAATAACACATAAAACATTTATTCCAATATATACAGATGCATCAAAAGAATCTAAGAATGGAAATACTGGGTTTGCTTTTGTTGTCCCGGATTTACATATTAACATTAAGGAAAGAATACCAGATCACTTAATAGTGTATACTGTACAGTCAAGATGTTAGCCATTGTAAAAGCATTGCAGTGGATAGAGCAAAATAAGCTAAAAAAAGAGGTTATATTATGCTCAGACTCATTATCAGTGATGTTATTATTGCAGTCCATGTCATCCCAAAACAGACCAGATATACTCTATGAAATATTTATAAAACAATATTCAGACTACATCATATAGAAACAGCACTCAGGTTTATGTGTATCCCAGCTTATAGGGGAGGGGATGAAATGGCAGACTCACTGGCTAAACAAACTCTGAAATAGTATAGAATAATGGAGGTAGCTTTTAGTAAAGCTGAAGCTAAAGCAGTAATACAGAGCAATATCATGACTGCCTAGCAAAAGCATTAGGATGAAGGAAACAAAGGATGTCATTTATATAAAATAAAGCAAAAAGTAGGAGGAATGAAAACAATAGGGAAGAACTCCAAAGAGCAAACAATCATATCAAGGCTGAGGGTAGGTTTATCTCTTTTATAGGCCTAGTCAGCTCAATGAGCCAATAACAGTGAGCATGAATAAGACAGTGTGAGCACCACTTTAAAAGCAGAGTTCCACTGCTTTTTTGTCTTCTTTCTCTGTGTTAACAAATTAAAGTAACCAACTTAAGGATGAGCACTTATTTTTAATTCAAAGGGGATCTATTATGTTTTTCCTTATTTTCTTTCATAAATATAATGTTACAATGCCAGATGTTCATATAAAATGTGGCCAGAGTTTCAAATAGTGAGGTAAATATATGATAAATTAATCCCTGTAAGCACAAAGCTCAGGCTTCGGACTGCTTTGAGTGCTAGGATTCCAACGTTTTTTTCTGCTTTCAAGACACATAGATGTCAGCTGGTCACAGATTTCTTTATATGGTCATTTGCTCCAGGCACAGCACACACAGCAGTTATGCTCAAGTGAAGATATTAGAAGCCAAAAGCCTGTCAAACTATGGTCTTCTTGGTAAATGTATGTACACATTCTTGCCAAACAGTCTACAAACATACAAATAACCAATGGTGCAGAGAGATACCATACAGTCGTTTGGCGACATCAAAATAACATTTTAGTAGCTATGTTAGCTTTGTTTTTTTTCTGACAGCAGACATTTTCCACTTCAGTCGGCATTTTAGCGCCCGTTTCAGAAAGAGGCTTAACTGAAGAGGTGCTTAAAGGGTCAGTATAAGATAAATAAGGAGTCTTTTGAACAGTAAATCATGCAAAGATATTCCAGTAGAGTCCCAGATTAAAAATATAGACCTGGAAATGTGCAGAATAGGTCCCCTTTAAGTTGAAGCTGCCATTGCATCTAGATCTCAGTTCTCACTCCTGAGAATAAATATGCAAATGTTTGCATACTTGAATCTGTTCAGCTTATTACTATAGCATATAACACATACATATAACGTGAACTAATTGTTATCCACAGGCATAAACAAATTAAACAAATTAAGTAGCTGCTTTAGGGGTGGTGGGGCAAAAATCTAATAGTTTAGGAATTGCTTTTGCTAACATTTTTGCACATCTCTCATTTCGAATCCAATGTTTTCATGTGAATCAAAACATGTCTGCACTGGTAGCAAATCTCCTCTCAGACTCTGGATTCCAAACAACGTCTTTGAACTCAACAGTGCTCTTCTCAGAAATACTACCTTTATAACAACGTTTTAATTTCCTGAGGCCTTAAAGCAGTGGAGTCACCAGACAACTTTAATAAAAACCAACAATCCCCTGTAGATTTGACTCAAAGCATTTTACCCCCTGAGAAGAAAAGACACACACATACACACAGCAACAAAATGCTGACCTCAGAACATTCATTGCTTGCACAAGACAAACAATAAGACATGGATATATGGAGCAGATATGAGATAAAGTTATAAATCCATGAAGAAGATGACAGCAAAAAACAAGTTATGACTGCAACTTGATGTTGTAATGGAACATTCTCTTTATTCTCTTTATCTGGCCTTGATTCACAGGCAACTGACACTTATATTAGCAGTATGTGAGTTCTGTGTTTTTATCTACCAGTCTACCACTCTGCAGTTATGAAGCAGGGAACTGTAAAGAATTTGGCAACAAGAAGCAAGGTCACAAGGAAAGAAGAGGGAAGGGAGGAAGGAAGGAAGGAACAGGTTGTGAGTGGACACAGACATTGTGCACACAGCACAACATTCAATTTATTGTCATACCTTCCACTGCAAAGAAAAGCTTGTTCACTGGCAACACTCTTGGACAAAAGTAAAATCTTGCACATGAAAAGTGAGAAGACTACAAATTAAAAGGCACATAAGGGTATATTCAACCTATAAATATGTGAAGTAAAAATATTTCCCATTAAATGTGAAGGCACAGCATTACAAATTGAAACATTAGCAGTACCATTACATGTCCTCGTCTGGAAAATGGATGACTGCCCCCTCAAGTTGGAAGCAAGTTGCCACCCCAATTAAAGGTGTTCAAGTATTTCAAGGTTTTATTCAAAAAGTGAGCATACAATGGAGTGAGGCTGCTACAATAAGGCAGGCGCTGGACTGTCAGGGTGAAGAAAGAACTGAGCCTGATGGCAAATCTTTCAATTTAACAGTGAATCCACATATCAGTTTTCACCTCCAGGGTGGTTAATGCTCTGATTAGTTTATGATCTGTGAAGTAAGCAAGCCCAATAGGAGACCCTGGTCCAGACCAAGAAAATGTTGGAGGGATTATATATGCACACGAAGCAGCAACCCTCCAGGGCTGAAAAAATAAACCAATGCAGAAGTGCCAAAAACTGCAGTTCCTTGAATGGCCACTTGAGGCTGGCTCCAATAGCAAGTCAATCCCCATAGACCCCCATGTTAAAATGCCCAATTTCACAGCAGAAATAAACATGTTTACAGCCTGGTACAAAAAATGGTTTTGGTCTTGATAGCTAATTTCCTCTTTCATGATAACTGTACAGCGGGATGATTTTTTTTTACAACTCACCCATTTAGATTTTATTAATCTGTAAAGTTATGCATAATTAAGGACATGGCCACTTTGAGTGACAGGTCACTAGCCACTAGGTGGTTTGTTTCAGCAACCATGCTTCATTCGGCCCGCCTCAGCTCCACCTCTTTGCCCATTTTGGATTAGCTGGGAGTTAGGCGGAGTCAGGCACTGCCAAGATGGTGACGGCTGGATCTGCCCAATTTAAGCTTCAAAACCTCTCTTCAGAAACCAATGGATGATATCACGGTTGCTATATCCATATTTTTTACCTTGACACACAACACACACACACACACACACACACACACACACACACACACACACACAAACACACACAAACACACACATTTATATGTCTCTGACCTTAGAACACTTTAGGGTCCACTGAATTTATGATACTTTAACCTGGACACATAGAAGTTGCAGAAAAATGGGTTAGTACATACTCTGACTGGCTAACAGCATAAAGATTAATCATCACACCTTGTGATTTATTTTCCACTCAAGTTGTCACTGTATCACCACACAGAACAGTCATGTCACACAAATAATGGAATACAGGTTTCAGTTGAGTACTTTGTGTTTGACAATGTTATATTTTGTTGAAGAGCTTCAATCTTGTTGTGATGTTTCTTTGAGAGTTTTGTGGTGGTAGGGCAGAGCGTCTGCTTAATCATTGCTAGTGACAACAGGTGTGCATATTTAGACTCTCTAAGCAGTGAGCCATGGCTCTGTCAAGTTGCGGTAGGAAGGATAAAACTGTTGTGTGGTAAATGACATTCTGTATAATTTGGTGCACTTGTGGCTGTGCGTATGTGACCAGAGAAAACTGTGATTTTAAGCAGTGACAGAGAAATTCTACATCAATGTTCAATATGTTCTGAAAGCTTTGTATCAGTGTAGCTCACCCTGTGGTAACCTGAGTAGATAGTACATTCCAGTTAAGTGAGGCTTAGAAGGTAAAAGGCCGGTCACTGGTCAATTGAAATGGAGTACCACATACTCCAGCCTGCTGACCTGCTTTTTTTTAACAACCCTTTAAAAGTTTCAACTGCCAAATAACATCTTCTGCCCTTTATATGGGGTTGCAGCGCTACACCATTATGGAATAGAATGGACACATTGGTTTAAATAGGTTAAATATGTGTGTTCTCCTACTTAGATTTATGTTACTACCATAATCTTACAAGATTCAAGTTTGACAAGACCATAGTAGTAACATTCTAATGTCAAAATTGATGCAGCAGAAGCAGAGATATCCTGATTTTTAGTCCCTATTACAGGTCAATCTCCAAAAACACTGGATCTTACACT